>NC_060143.1:488988245-489291276 GCF_021461385.2 Schistocerca piceifrons | reverse complement strand
TTTTGGGCCTTAATTGTGATGTAATGACCTCCTGACGTCCAGCTTTTAAACTTGTCACTCGCTGCGACTCGCTCGGCCTGTCCAAGGGCCAGGCACTGAAGACGGAGTGATAGCTCAGCACTCCTATTCGCGGGGTGTTAATGGTGAGGGACACGTCTAATGAACCTGTTTTGGAAATCTTGTTCGAGAGCACGTTGTTGCGTTGTTTTATGCGAAAAGCGTACATAATGTCGCTCTCACGCACATGTACCGGGTGGTTATAAATAAAGTGTAGTTACTGACGGAAGTCGAGTGTGGGCTGTAATTACAGTATGGCAGCGAAGCTTGGTAGATACGCTGATGCGTGAAACTGATTTACGCAGGAAAAAAGTTAGTTCCAGTTTTGGTCATCAATTGCAAATCTGCCACTGTACAGCATCTCGTAGACATCTTTGGTACTCATATTGAACAAATTGCGCAAGTGGTGTGTGAGGTAATGGGCGAGTTGTGTAGCCTTGAAAATATTCTAAGTTTGGAATTGGCGTGGCAGCACGGGCCGCCCGGCAAGCTGGTTCTCGTCAGCAACTGCGTGGTGCCGAACATTAGCCGGAGCAAGAGGGTTGGTTAGCCCCAGCGTGTGGTCCAGGCTGACCGCGTGGCTGCGAATTCCATGTTGACGCTGTGTCGAGGAATGGGCTTTGTGTCGACGAAGGAGATTTATATGCTCGGAGTGCCAAAGATGGCGGACTTTGTGAAACCATAATGGCAGCATTTCACAGTTCATGTAGAAATTAATAATAGCCAGAGGAATCGTGATACCTTACAAAGAAACATGTACATTACCATTATTTGCACGACGATTCTGATGGTGTAATCAGATTTTCAGTATCTTTGTAAGTTTAAAGTTTAGTATCTGACTGTAAATTATACAGGTAACACCCAGTAACGAATTTCCAAAATCTAAACGGTTCATCCGATTTTGTCGATCGACGTGTCTTGTAGTATGAACCTAAATTGGTATGAATTACAGGCATGCAACTTGAATAGTACATGAGTTATTGGAGGTCAAAGTGGCCGATCACTGTTGATCGTGTCAGGCCGTAAGTACTCCACAGTTCCACGAAAAAACGGTAGCAGCATGCTTATAAATGTATTTATTCATCTATGTCTTTGTTTATATCCGATATATACTATTAATGAAGAAATTGGTCAAATTTTTCCGGTGTTTTAGAATGTACGGAGACATCAGGCTACTGGCCTACATTTGTTTCTATTCCTTTGATATATGTTTATTTAATTTGTTTATGTATTTAATAATGTGTGTTAAAGCGTGTTTATGGTCCAGCCGTAGGGATATTTATTTAATTTCAAGTTATTTAAATGCAAATACAGTATTTCGTATGTGTTTCAATATGTTTGTGGGTGTACGTTGGCTTGGAGACATGGCGGGAGCGCTCTAGCCAATCACAACACTCGTTATTACACTAGGCGACTACCGAAGTCAATGGAGAGAGTATGGAAGGGAAGTGCTGGACGGGAAGGCGCGATGAACGGTTGCAGGAAGTACTTGGATAGTGTTGAGAGTTAGCGCGTGTTCACGGGAGACAGAAACATTTCGTAGTGCCGACTAGTGCACTTGTGAGATTTCCGTGGCTTCTGCAGTGAAGACGTAGTGTGCGTTTATAAGTGAATATCTCGCGAGCTATGTTGTTGCTAATAACTAATTATGTGAAGTAGGAATCTATTATTTCCATGTTATTCAACTTATATTTTTTTAATTGCTGGACCATTGACAGCAATAAGTGTTTTGCAGTAATAAACGGCATTCTTAAAGGTACTTCTGGTATCGTACTCATCATTTAAAGTCGTTAAAATAGTACCTGCAGATTTTATTTAATTGCAATCTTTCATTTATAAATTTCTATGTACCATTCAATATTCGCAATTGCCGAGTGATAGGAACCTTCAACCATTCGATTCAAGTGTATACTCGTATTGTATACTGTAGACTCTGCAGTATTTGGCTTGTAATACGGCAACTACGTATTCCAGTCCCTAAACAACGAAACCAGCCAACACTTTTAATATTTCAACTCTGAGTCAGAGGGTACGTAGTTGAGGGTCACTTTTTTTTAATTTTTTTTTTATAGCCCTCAGGCGGTTAATGATAAAGTCAACATTATGCCTTTCTCACTTGTTTGTTCTTTTTCTGCCCACGTCCCATTCCTAATCCATTACATTCGAAAACATTTCTATGCGTCTTTCTTGCATTCACAGTGACAGATTTGTTTTGGTGGCCAAAATCGGAACTAATCTTTTTCCAGTGTAAGTCGGTTCCGCATTAACGCATTCGATGATCAGAATATGTGCCAAATTTCGTTGCCATACGATATTTCAGCCCACACTGTATCTCTGTGAGTAGCTGCACTTCAGTTACAGTCACCCGGTACAGATCAGAGGACTGGCAACCAGCACAATCCTATTCGCGGGATACTGCAGGCGGATCAGGGAAGATTATGAAGGAGGAGAAGACATTTCGCGATCGTGTTCTGAAAGCTTGTTTGAGAACACGTTGTTTCATAGTTTTGCGCAAAAAGAGTGCGTAATATGTAAACCTCACTCACACATACACTGATCAGCCAGAACGTTATGACCACGGGCCTATTACCGTCATAAAACCGTCCAGGGATGGTAGAGTCACCTGGCGTGGGATGACTGCTAGTCATACACACTCACGGTTCACGTAGTTTTAGTGAGCGTGCTGTCCTTGTGTAGAATGGGACGGGCGCGCCATCTGTCGTGAGTTTGACCGAGGGCTGACTCTAATGACCCGCAGGCTCGGCACTTCTTGTCGGATGTTTGAGGAGTGCCGTGGCAAGTGTCTTCAACATGTAAGGCGACAGCTTGCGATAATCGGGAAACCTGGGTTCGAGTACCGATCCGGCACTAATTTTCATTGTCGTCATCCCATTATACAGCTGGTGGTTGTCCATATTCGCATGTGGGAATACATTTAATGTAGTTTAATTATAACCACGCTGTATTTCGCATTCGCGCACGAAGCGACTGCAGTGAATTGGATCGAGTAATGAACAGATGTGCGCGAAGATTAGAAGCTATAGATTCAAAAGGTCATAACTGCATACCGTCAGAATCTTGGCCGGAATTTTCAAGCAGCATGGACTGAGGGGGCTAATACCCTGCTACTGTGCTTTTCTCTCCTTAAGATATGAAGTCAAGTTGATGATGTTTCATTGAAAATTCGACAGCAAGTATCAACGATAATATGAAATACCTCGTAAACAATTACTGACAAAGGGAGGTAAAGATCTGGGATCGCAGATTTACTTCGAACTTTGTGGACCTTTAGTAGGCCATTAAAACAACATAATGTCCAAGTGGTGAGGTGCACTACTCTGCTAAATCGCAAGTGAACTTTTACGCTTGTGCTATGTAACTGACGTATCTATGCGTAGGGGTACTGGACGTTAGAGTTGATGGTGGTCAAGCTGTTTTTCTCCAGTTTCCTTTGAGGTGTCTTTCTTAACCCACCCCAGAGCAGGTGCTTTCTTGCCATGAAGAGTTGATCCCCGCCTCTTCCACACTTAGAACCGATATATTCTCTGGTCATCGGAATGTTCTGGGCGGAAAAACTATACGTCGATAGTCTCAATGGGTCTGAGGTCTTGCTGCGCCCACCTCCTGTTAATTTTTCTAAAAAAGTAAATAAATAAACCAGTGATGTCCATTGTACCTCCACGTTCCCTACACTTTCTTTGGTTCCCGGAGGGTGGGAACGGGACGTGGTGGGCTAGGCCTTGGGTTGCGACACCCGCCCACGTTGCCCCCACTCCTCCCTTTGGGCGCCAGGAAGATCCTTAAAAAAAAAAAAAAAGAAGTGATTAGCGTTCGAGCTTTGTAAGATGAACGTGGCTGGGGCAGTGTTTCCACTTCCGCCCAAACCTACATTTTTGTAGCGCAAGTGTAAATTCTGTGATGTTCAAAAAATTTTCACCTACGCTATTCGTCCTTGCTACATTAGCAACGTTTCACCGTCACGCAGGCTAACTGCCAAATGCGGCCTACCTCTGTGTCTGGAGCTCCAAGCGTCGAGGCGCAAAGTAGTTTCGGACACCTTACCAGATTGCATGTGTAAGGCATTTCACAAATGACGACAGGCATACGTTTTCAAGAAAACCAAATATGTCCATTTACTTGTCGATAGTTATAAATTTCTTTGTTCTAATAATTAAATTTAATTAAAAATAGTAAGTTGCCAAATAATATGAAATTCACTAAAACTTCATGCAAATATACGCGCTTTTTTTAAAAATTCTATTATCTCTCAAATGCCATATAAATTGATATGACCAGTAATAAAAAAAATACAGCAAACAATCCTGTCGGAGGAACATCCGCAACTGAGCATTATAGCAGAGGTAGAAAATACCGATTCAGTATTAAGGTTCTTTTTATTTAGAACACGACCGGTTTCGGGCTCTAATATGTCCATCATCAGGTGTTTATAACTTCATGCGGTGACCCCGAGCGCCGCGGTGGACAGGTACAGGACTTGGTGCATCCCCAGAGAGCGCAGAGCTGGTGATACACAGCGTCCTGTACTTGTCCACCGCGGCGCTCGGGGTCATCGCATGAAGTTATAAACACCTGATGATGCGCATATTAGAGCCCGAAACCGGTCATGTTTTAAATAAAAGGAACCTTACAATTGAAACGGTATTTCCAACCTCTGCTAAAAAAATATAGATCAAAAATTAAAATTGAGCTGGAGACGAACCGTCGCCTCAGAAAAGTTCGTCTCACAAGACTGTGAACAAGTCCTTGCCTTAACCTCATACATTAAGTCAGGCTTTCAAAGGGCCCAAAAAACCTGTGTGGCTTTTGTGGACCTCTCGGCGGCCTATGATACCATTTGGTTCGACGGACTCAAGCTGAAATAGCGATCCCTTGCCACAACACAACTAACCTTCTAGAAAACATGTTGAAAAATCGCTACTTCAGAGTGGAAGTAGGTCAATCTACGAGTAAATCCTACTCAATAAACAATGGGATCCCACAGGGATCAGTGTTGCCTCCCCTTCTCTTCAACCTACGCACGAGTGACATGCCAGAAACTAAATCGCAAAAATTCTGGTATGCAGATGACATTTCAATAGCCACTCAGAGCAAGGCATTCGAAGAGGGGGAAGGTAGTCTGTCAACGGACTTTCAACTTCTTAACCAGTATTATACGAAATGGAGATTCTGCCCAAATTCAAATAAAACTGAGGTAAGCGTATTCTACCTGAACAATCATGAGGGCCGCACCGGATTAGCCGTGCGGTCTGAGGCGCTGCAGTCATGGACTGTGGGGCTGGTCCTGGCGGCGGTTCGAGTCCTCCCTCGGGCATGGGTGTTTGTGTTTGTCCTTAGGATACTTTAGGTTGAGTAGTGTGTAAAAATGGGTCAAATGGCTCTGAGCACTATGGGACTTAACATCTGTGGTCATCAGTCCCCTAGAACTTAGAACTACTTAAACCTAACTAACCTAAGGACATCACACACATCCATGCCCGAGGCAGGATTCGAACCTGCGTCCGTAGCAATCGCGCGGTTCCGGTCTGAGCGCCTAGAACCGCTAGACCACCGCGGCCGGCAAGTAGTGTGTAAGCTTAGGGACTGATGACCTTAGCAGTTAAGTCCCATAAGATTTCACACACATCATCATCATCATCAACATCAATCATGAGGCAAGATGAGAGTTACAAGTAACATTCTGCAGTGAGCGATTGACGCACAACAGCTATCCAAAATATCTACGAATCACTCTGGACCGGTCAATAACCTATAAAAAACACCTAGAAATAACCAGTCAAAAGAAAAAAAATCGAAATAACATATTAAGAAAGCTGACTGGAACCTCCTGGGGAGCTCAAGCTACCACCCTACCCACCGCAGCATACTCTCTTGTTTACTCGGCGGCAGAATACTGCGCCCCAGTCTGGTACAAGAGCACACACACGAAGATAATAGATGTCCAGTTTAATACCACCATGAGGATTGTCTCAGTAACTCTGCAATCAACTCCACTTCCCTGGCTTCATGCCCTTTGCAATATAGCTCCTCCCTTCCTCATAAGGCAGCAAGCAGCTATCCGAGAATGGAAGAAAATCAGCCGGCCGCAGTGGCAGAGGGGTTCTAGGCGCTTCAGTATGGAACCGCGCGACCGCTGCGGTCGCAAGTTCGAATCCTACCTCGGGCATGTATGTGTGTGATGTCCTTAGGTTAGTTAGGTTTAAGTAGTTCTAAGTTCTAGGGGACTGATGACCTCAGATGTTAAGTTCCATAATGGTCAGAGCTATTTGAACAATTTTTTTTGAAGAAAATTAATGACCCCTCTGTCTCTGAAGATATACCTATCCGAAAAATATTGGACCATATACCAATTACCCGCCTAAAATCCAGGAAACATATATGTGAAGAAGAAGTCCGCAAATTCCGAGAAAGGTACGACATAGCAAAGGAATACTGGTCGCTGAATAATCACCATCCTCTCATCATTGAATTTGATCCTTCGACACCGGTGGAAAGAATGCAAATGCCCACAAGAACTTGGTGCAGACTTAATCGTGTGAGGACTAACCACGGCAGGTGTAAGGCCATTCTCCACATATGGAAACGCACTGATGACCCACGATGCGACTGTGGTGCAGGAGAGCAAACAATTCCTCACCTGATCTTCGAATGTCCTGCGAGGAGGTTTGAAGGAGAATGGAGGGATAACATGAATGATACTCCACGTGCTGTTCAGCTGGTGACCTGCTTAGATGTGGACTTGTAATAGCTGCGTGGCTGTCTCCCTAATCTTTCGCATATTGTTGTTTGAAATCAATCATTTAATAATATATTTGTAATTCGTTTATTATAAGAGTTTATTATAAGAGTCGAGGGACATGAAAGGGAAGCAGTGGTTGGGAAGGGAGTGAGACAGTGATGTAACCCCTCCCCGATGCTATTCAATTTGTATATTGAGCAAGCAGTAAAGGAAACAAAAGAGAAATTCGGAGTAGGTATTAAAATCCATGGAGAAGAAATAAAAACTTTGAGGTTCGCCGATGACATTGTAATTCTGTCAGAGACAGCAAAGGACTTGGAAGAGCAGTTGAACAGAATGGACAGTGTCTTGAAAGGAGGGTATAAGATGAACATCAACAAAATCAAAACGAGGATAATGGAATGTAGTCGAATTAAGTCGGATGATGCTTAGGGAATTAGATTATGAAATGAGACACTTAAAGTAGTAAAGGAGTTTTGCTATTTGGGGAGCAAAATAACTGATGATGGTCGAAGTAGAGAGGATATAAAATGTAGACTGGCAATGGCAAGGAAAGCGTTTCCGAAGAAGACATATTTCTTAACATCGAGTATAGATTTAAGTGTCAGGAAATCGTTTCTGAAAGTATTTGTATGGAGTGTAGCCATGTATGGACGATAGATTGGACAAGAAGAGAATAGAAGCTTTCGAAATGTGGTGCTACAGAAGAATGCTGAAGATTAGATGGGTAGATCACGTAACTAATGAGGAGGTATTGAATAGAATTGGTGAGAAGAGGAGTTTGTGGCACAACTTGGCAAGAAGAAGGGACCGGTTGGTTGGACATGTTTTGAGGCATCGAGGGATCACCAATTTAGTACTGGAGGGCAGCGTGGAGGGTAAAAATCGTAGAGGGAGACCAAGAGATGAATACACTAAGCAGATTCAGAAGGATGTAGGCTGCAGTAGGTACTGGGAGATGAAGCAGCTTGTACAAGATAGAGTAGCATGGAGAGTTGCATCAAACCAGTCCTAGGACTGAAGACCACAACAACAACAACAACAATTATTATATTAATTAATAGTATGTGTGCAGTTTTAGTCTGTAGATGCCATAAGCTAAATAAATAAAATAAAAATAAAGTTCGTCTCACGAAGCACGAACGCTAACCACCTGACCGCCATGAACTCTACCGTCCGGCACCTACGCACGGATGCATACGCCACATAATAGACGCGTAAAACATCTTTTGCGATTTTCTCGGAATTGCCGGAAAAGTCCACCTTGCACATTATGTTGTTTAATGGCCTACTAAAGGTGTACAGAGTTTGAAGTAAATCTGTGATCCCAGTGTGGTGGCCTCCCCTTGTGAGACTGCAGGTTTTCCCGTCCAATACCGATTTGATAAGACGGTCGTTGAGCTCACCTTGCGATGTAGAGGTACCCCGTGTTAGTGGAGGCGATCTTGAAGATCCAGGAGACGAACAGCGGCGCCACGGTGAGGTAGCCGAACGGCTTGCGAGGGACGAACTCGGTAAGCGCCGAGAAGACGGGCGTGAAGACGACGGCTGCGACGGCGAGCAGCGACGACACCCAGGAGCCCTCGTCGACCGTCAGCGGCTGCGACACCACGCCGTCCTCGGCCGACTGCAGCTGCGGCAGCGCCATCGCCGGCCACACCATCGACGAGCCGAACGCGAAAGTGTTCAGGTTCACTGCGCACAACGCCATCAATGCACACTGTACTGTCTGTCACTCGAGCGGACGTAATGTGAGCAAGTGCACAATACAATGAGGGCAATGAGGTCACAGAAGTCGTGGGACAGCACATACATAGATGGCGTTAGTACCACGAAGGTCGGCTGCTGTGGCCGAGCGGTTCTAGGCGCTTCAGTCTCGAACCGCGCTGCTGCTACAGTCGCAGGTTCGAATCCTGCCTCGGGCATGGATATGTGTGATGTCCTTAGGTTAGTTAGGTTTAAGTAGTTCTGAGTCTAGGAGACTGATGACCTTAGATGTTAAGTCCCATGGTGCTCAGAGCCATTTGAACAATTTTTGAGTACCACGTACACGAGGTACAAAAGGGCAGTGCTTTGGCGGTGCTGTCATTTGTACTCTGGTGATTCAGGCGAAAAGGATTCCGACGTGATTATGGCTGCACGACGGGAACTAACAAACTTTGATTGCGGAATGGCAGAGGGAGCTACAAGCAAGGGACAGTCCTGTTCAGAAATCGTTAGGGAATTCAGTATGCCGAGATCCACAGTGTCAAGAATGTACCGAGAAGGTCAAATTTCAGGTATCTCATAACCAACAAATTGTGGTCAGAATCCGCATCTGCCCCTGCAAATGTCTTCAGTTTAAAATTTGGTTCCGAAATTTTTGTTTTACCTTTATACAACGAGTCAGAAACCTTGTACTGTCTACAGGTCTCTTCCACGCATAGAGCCTTCTTTTATAGTTCTTGTGCGGCCCCGGTAGCTGAGTGGTCAGTCGGCTCGCAGCCGTGCTAGCGTGCGGAGCTGCTCCGCGCGCCGTGTGACGCTCCGCTCCTGGCGGTGTTTACTTCCGCGTCACGGTGTTTGTGTCTATCGAGTCCAGTACTAACGTATACCATGGCGTACTCGTACCGCCGTGCAACGATCAAAGTAACGTTTCAGGCCGAACATCCACGACCCAGAGCTTTCGAAGTCGAACAGTTCATACGTGAGGATCTACGTTTGAACCCCCAGGACGTAATCGGCATACTTTTTCCATCACTGGAAGTGTTGACATCAAGATGTCGACGGAGGAAATTTGCAATGACATAATTCACCGTTATGCCACCGGACTGAAATTTAAACACTCTGATGGACATATGGGTGCTGTGACAGTCGCCCATGCTGGATTCGGTCTCCGGACATTGCGGGTGTTTGAGCTCCCGTTCGAGGTGCCTCAGTATGTGGTCATTGCCGCTTTCCAACCATATGGCACCGTCTTGGGTCACGTCGCGGAGAAGTGGCAAACATTTACGACCTACCCCGTATTAAATGGCGTCAGACAAATAAAAATTGAGCTGACGAAACATGTCCCATCGTACCTGCTGATTGGCGGTGTGAGGGCCATCGTCATGTATGATGGACAGCCACGAACGTGCGCAGGATGTGGCCAGGAGGGACATGTACGTTCCGAATGCTTACACCGCCGTTTAATACAGACGCTGTTACGTGAAGAGACCCAGGCTTCGACGGTCACGTCCTTACCCATCACCTACGCCAAGGTTGCACAGGACCCCGTCGTACCAATCTCGATTGCGCCAGCAGCATCGTCAACGCCACCCGCCGCAGCACAACGCGCCGAGGACACAAGCACGGCGTCACCTCCAGTGCTCGCTTCAGGACCGTCCGGTTTGCAGACCGAAACCGATGTTCCTGTTGGAACCATGGACGTCGACCTCGGTGTCGTGCCGACGTCTGCCTTTGTCCAGACGGGTTCGGCGTCAGACGACGGGCGACCACATTCTGATTCAGAAGGCCACATCAGAAAACAGCGGTCGCCTCGCAAACACAGGAAACGACGACGAACGCCTTCCGATGACGCCCTTTCTCAGACGGCCCCACGAGATGTCGACCTGATGTCTGACGGTGATTTCCCACATTGCGTCCAGTCACGCGATGTGGCAGCAACAGGAGCCCCTCCTGTGACGCCTACTCTCCCAGCCAGGGACGTGTCCTCGCCGTTGTCAACGAATGATGACGGCGGTCCCCCTGCCACTCATATTGCGGAATCCACAACACCCGTTCCGGAAGTACGTGACCGTCACGTGTCCACGTCGTCAGCTTCCTGGGCCGATGACGTTGAAGAAGAAGCGGAACAGACTGCCAGCGTGTCTGCACAGGAGTCCACCTCGGCGACACTGGGGCTGGCGCCCCGCCAGTAATTATCACCACTGCGGGACCACCGGCGGGTCTCCACCTGCCGGCTACTTCTACCGCACGTTCTGCAAATACTGAGGATGGCCGCAGACAGCAATATCGTATCGCCACGATGAATCTTGCCACCATTCGTGCCCCCCATAAACTGGCCATGTTCAGAGACACTATTTACTCTGCGGATGTGGATATAGCACTCTTACAAGAGGTGTTTGTGGCTGACTTCCTAGTTCCCACCGGATACAACGCCCATGTTTCCCCCGCATCCGATACCGGTAGCGGCGTCGCCATCCTGCTACGCGACGGACTCCCTGCAGAGGACGTCATCTACCTCCCCACTGCGCGAGGTATGTCCCTCACACTGTTCGGCGTGCGTATTATTAATATCTACTCTCCGTCCGGCACTGGCCGCCGTCATGACCGACAAACTTTTTTTGCCGAAAGCGTCACACCCCTCTTCACCGGTCCGCAGGACGATTTGGTACTCGGTGGGGATTTTAACTCGACACAAGAGCCCGCGGACCAACTCCCGCGACATTCCCCTTGTGCATCTCTCTCAGTGGTCATCGACCGTCTCCGACTTGTTGACACATGGAAGAAGCTCCACGGAATTCAACCGGGCTATACATTCTACACCTCTCACTCGTCAAGCCGCATAGATCGCATCTACGTTACCCGCTCCCTTGCTGATGGCACACGTCATGCGGAAGTCTGGCCCTTGGCCTTTTCAGACCATGATGCATACCTCTGTGACGTCACTCTCGCCCGACAGCAAGTGTGGCATAGTCGTGGTCTGTGGAAACTCAATGTCGCTCACCTGACCTCCTCAGACTGTCGCCGTATGGTCGAAGAAGCGTGGGCACGCTGCCACCATCGTCGAGAAGCCTATGACTCCACCTTATCATGGTGGCTCTCCTGTGCAAAGCCGACCCTCAGGAAGACTCTGATGAGTTTTGGGAAGGAATTAAAGGCGTGGCAAACTAATACCCTGCACTTCTACTACACCATTCTACGTGACTGTGCGACGATGCCTTTCTCGCCAGCCCGGCAGTCGATGGTCCATCGCACGAAGGCGCAGATCTCCTTGATCATGCGGCGTAACTTGGAAGGCACTGTAGTCCGTTCTCGAGCTTCTAATCGAATCCCTCAAGAACGTCCGTCGATGTACCACCTCCTTCAGGAAAGACAACGACGACGACGAACTCTGATCCAAGTCCTCACTGATGTGGAAGGGCGCCGGCACGACACCCAACAAAGCATCGGTCGTGCTCTCCATGCTCATGTTGCCGGGCTATACGCAGCCGTACCGCATTCTGCAGCACTGATCACAGAAGTCGCTCAGCTCACTACGAACACTCTTCCGGAGGATGCAGTGCATGACCTCCAAGACGACGTAACCACAGATGAAGTGGTAGATGCTATCAAGGCGGGTTCCGATAACAGGTCTCTTGGACCTGACGGTATACCCATCGAATTTTATAAAAGTTTTCAGTATTTGTTGGCTTCCACGTGGACGGCAATCGCACAAGAGCTGATGTCACCGAGGACAGTGGTCCCGAGCGCCTTTCTAGAAGGAATTATTATCCCCGTACATAAACCGCGCGGGTTATCGAGGGTTCAGGACTATCGACCAATTACTTTGCTCAACAGCGACATGAAAATATTCACACGGCTACTGGCATCGCGACTCAAGAAGGTCGCACGTTACGTCACATCCTGCGACCAGACTTCCCTAGGAGGCGACAACAACATCCGTACGGCCCTTTGCCGTTACAGAGACATGATAGCATTAGCGCATCATCAGCGTCTCCCTTGCGCCTTGGCTTCACTGGACTTTAGCCAGGCTTTCGACCGTGTTGACCACTTCTATTTACGGACAGTTCTTCAGCATATGGGTTTTCCTGGCGGTATTGTAACAGTGGTTATGCGCCTGTTGAGTAGTGCAACCTCTAAAATCATGTAAAATGGTCGTCTTACACCGTCCCTGGTCATCGCACGATCTGTACGGCAAGGATGCCCTCTTTCCACGATTTTGTATGCTTTCGCCTTGGAACCCCTGCTCCAGGGCATGCGCCAACGTTTGGAAGGCATGGCTGTGCAAGACCACCGTTTTTGTTGTACAGCCTACGCAGACGACATAGTACTGTATCTGCGCAGTGAAGATGAAGTACGAGCAGCACTGACATGGGTGGCGACTTACGGCGAAGCGTCGGGGAGCTGCCTCAACGTGTCAAAATCCAAGGTCCTGCTCATTGGTGAGGGCTTGCCGGAGAGATGCGCTGCCCCCCTTAGTGTCGCCGCCACCATACGGTGTCTTGGACTTGATTTCACAGCAGACCTGCGCCGCTCAGCGGCTATCAATGGTAGACGCTTGCTACAGACAATCAGAACAAATCTCGCAGATCACCGGCTACGAGCTCTCGACTTTATCCAACGCGCGCAATACGTGAACATGTATCATGCTTCCCGTATACCACACGTGGCTCAAGTACTACCAGTCCCAAATCTCCTGGCGCGACGACTGTTGATGGCTTTCGGCTCCTTCGTCAGCTCGGGGATGTTATTCAAGGTGCAGTATGAATCCCTTGCACTGCCACGAGATCGTGGCGGGGTGGGACTCATCCACGTGCCGACTCGTGTCACGGCACTATACGTCAGCTCCCAACTCAAACTTTGGCATCGTTGCCCGCAGAGCCTTACTAGCCTTCTGCTTCACAACTTTGCACCGGCCTCCTTGTCCGCCCCAGTACTGATATCGACCATTCCAACCCCCTTTTATTACATCCAACGATTTTTCCTGGAGTTCAGTTACATCTACCGGTCCTTACCACTTACACGTTTGTACCTCACGAAAACAGTCTCCGAATTGTTACAACAGTGCCGCCCGTCCAACCCCATCGAACGTAAGTATCCACAGTATGTGTGGCGACACATATGGAAGGCGATCCATGCGCGTTTTCTCGAATCAGACGTTCAATCAGCGTGGTACATCACCGTGAATGGCAAACAAGTTAACCGAGATCGTCTGCACCGCATCCATCTCGCCGATTTATCCCTCTGCACCCACTGTGGCGTGGATGACACGGATGTCCACCGGTTCCACTGTGGCACAGCGCTAGACGTCTGGACACTTGCGCGGCGAATTTTGGCGTTTCCTACTCGCCAGATACCGGCTCAGATCGACGTCCACATGCTTTTGTACCCCGATAAGACTTTCTACCCCTCTGCCAAAACTAACTCTGTGAATTAAGTCTACGCTAGGATATTGGACTTATCTCAACGAACGACACTGCGTCCTGATACGCAACCCACGCTATAAACAATATTTTTCTAATTTCTTACGGAGCACTTTCGATGACCCACCTAGTAGCTGGAACGTCCAAGCCCTGAGAAGCTGAAAACTGTATAAAACGAACCGAACTGAATAGATCTGCTACCCAGAACTCACGCCTACGCCATGAGAAGACACGTTTGGACGAGCTGGCATGCTGTAGGCGGATACACTTTAGGAGCTCCTCTAAGAACCGGACTTTAACTACAAGTCGCATGACGACTTAAAAAGCTTTTCCTTATTTCTTCCTCATAGTTTGTTCTTAAAGGAAAAAGAAATTTGATTTTGACTTTGAGAAACTTTTTTTTGTTGCAAAGGATTGCTTCTTCGCCAACAAGACTAAGGAGACTCATTTTTGTTTACTGGAAGGAGAAACCAGTATAATCGGAGTCTTTGTTTTCTTTCGAGAAAAAAAAAAGGGGGGGGAGGGGGGTAAAAAAAAAAGTGGTCAGCGTGACGGAATGTCAATCCTAAAGTCCCGGGTTCGATTCCCGGTTGGGTCGAAAATTTTCTCCGCTCAGGGACTGGGTATAGTGTTGTCCTAATCATCATCATTTCATCCCCATCGACGCGCAAGTCGCCGAAGTGGCGTCAAATCGAAAGACCTGCAGCAGGCGGACGGTCTACCCGACGGGAGGCTAACCACACGACATTTCATTTCATTTCATTATGATTCTAAATCGAAGCGATGATAAAATTGTGCACTGTACAAAATTATCCAAGTGGCTGCCTCTTTCGTCCCTTTCTCCCAGTCCATATTCATCCACTATTTTTCCTTTTCTTCCTTTTCCTGCAATCGAATTCCAGTCCCCCATCACAATTAAATTTTCGTCTCCCTTAACAATCTGAATACTTGCTTTTATCTCATCATCATTTCTTCAATCTCTTCACCATGTGCGGAGCTAGTTTGCATATAAACTTGCGCTTGTGTCAACCTTGGCTACAATAAAGCGTTCACTATGATGTTGGCGGTAGCTTACTCACATTTATGTTTTGATCTGCTATTAGACTTACTCCTCTCTTACCACTATTTGGTTTTGCATTTATAATCATGTATTCACCTGACCAAAAGTCCTGTTCCTCCTGCCACAAACCTATCCATTTCCCTTTTTGTAAATTTTGTAACCTACCTGCCCGATTAAGGGACCTAACATTCCGCGCTCCGATCTGTAGAACGCCTGTTTTGTTTCTCCTGATGACTACATCCTCTCGAGTGGTCTCCACCTGGATATATTTTAGCCAAGACGACGCCATCATCATTCAAACATACAGCAGAGCCGCATGCCTTCGGGCAGAATTACGGCTGTAGTTTCCCATTGCTTCGCAGTACCAGCGCAGCAAGGCCGTTTCAGTTGTTGTTACAGGGCCACATCAGTTAATCATCCAGACTGTTGCCCCTGTAACTAGTGAAAAGGCTGCTGCCCCTGCCCATGAACCACAGTTTGTCTGGCCTCGCAACAGACACCCCTCCGTTGTCGTTGCACCTACGGTACGGCCATCTGTATCGCTGAGGCACGCAAGCCTCCCCACTGACGGCAAGGTCCATGGTTCATGAGAGGGGGGGGGGGGGATTTACAGAAACCAGACGACAGAGGGAGATTCGAGGGGCATGAAAGGCATGCTATGGTTGAGAAGGAGAGTGACGGGGTTGTAGCCAATGTAATTCAAATTGTGCAAGGAGCAAGCAGTAAAGGAAACCAAAGAAAAATTGGGAGTAGGAATTTAAATCCAGGCCGAAGAAATAAAAACATTGAGGTTTGCCGATGACATTTTAATTCTGTCAGCCTAGGGCTTGGAAGAGCAATTGAACAAAATGAACAGCGTCTTAAAATGAGGATGTAAGTAGCAGGAAAATATATGTCTCACCCAACTTCCAAAATAAGCCATTTTTATACAATTGTAGGCCATTTTTAGACATTTTTGATCGAAATTAACAAATCCTATAGCTTTATACAACGTTCATATTTCGAAAATCTCCTTTTTATGCAAAATCAACAGTTTTTTTTATTTTTACAATTAAATTTATGATGATGATAAATAACGGATAATAATAGTGATGATGATGGCATGTCACATTATTATATATGAACTTGGTATCTGAGTGCCATAGGCATTACTAATATGACCAATTTGATTAAAAGCTGCAATACATCCCACACATTGCCCTCCACGCAAGCTACGTGTTTCGGATTCGTCTGCACCTACGTACATAGTGCCAAACGAAGACTAACTTCAGAATGGAGAGCTGCATCAAACCAGTCTCTGGACTGAAGACCATAACAACAGTAACTAGTGAATCTTCACATTCATAACAAAATCATGAGCGGCTGCTCCGTCCGAGCAGATATAGAAGTGCGTTGCATCAAACTCAACAGCAAAGTGTTGTGCCAGTGGGTGCATACCTCTTCCACAAGCGTTCCGCAAAATTTTGCTCAGGGCGTGTCCTTACATACGAATGGCCAGCTTGGAGTTTTCATTTCATGGTGATAGCAACTGTCGCTGGTATGCCAGAAAGCCATTTTTCTCACTCTACGTAATATACATATAGTTTCCAGAATGAGATTTTCAGTCTGCAGCGGAATGTGCGCTGATATGAAACTTCCTGGCAGATTAAAATTTTGTGCCGGACCGAGACTCGAACTCGGGACCTTTCCCTTTCTCGGGCAAGTGCTCTACCAACTCTTTTTTTTATGTTCTCGTTTTGTTCGTTTTTCGTTCGTTGTATGTGCTCGGGGCGAACGTCGTAAGACATCCGTTAAAGTTCGTCTTTGATCGGTTAACTCAGTTTTTTTTTTTATTACAGAGGGCTGCTAACCCTCTGACCAAACACGCTGAGCTACCGTGCCGGCTTCAGCTGAGCTACGCTAGCACGACTCACAACCCCTCATCACAGCTCTACTTCCGCCAGTGCCACGTCTCCTACCTTCCAAACTTTACAGAAGCTCTCCTGCGAACCTTTCAGGAAGTCTATCAGCGCACACTCCGCTGCAGAGTGAAAATCTCATTCTGGAAACATTCCCCCAGGCTGTGGCTAAGCCATATATCCGCAATATCCTTTCTTTCAGGAGTGCCAGTCCTGCAAGGTTCGCGGGAGAGCTTCTGTAAAGTTTGGAAGGCAGGAGACGAGGTACTGGCGGAAGTAGAGCTGCGAGGACGGGTCGTGAGTCGTGATTGGTTGGTAGAGCACCACTTGCCTCCGAAAGGCAAAGGTCCCGAGTTCGAGTGCCGGTCCGACATACAGTTTTAATCTGCTAGGAAGTTTCATAGATATAGCTTTTTTTTTTACTAAAACTTTATTTTGTTGAGTAATGTGTAATTTGCCAATATCTCTTGAAATCTGCAAACTTCTTGTTCATTTGAGTCATGCATTTAGAAGGTCCATCGCCTAATGCCTTCATTTTGCTTTGCCTTACAGAGGATTGGAAAGGCGTTCCGTGGCGGTATTGTTATTGGGTCCCTGTGCCTTTTTCTGTCTCCAGAAACCTTTTGGTCGTCCAAACAGAAATATCGCAATAGTAAAATACCCTGGATAACTGTTGGATGGTGGTGTATAAGACGATTATTTTATAAATCTATTACTTTACTCCGAATTAATTTTACACTCAGGTGACAGTTTTGTTAGCCTCTCCGTAAAGCGTACGTAAGAGCGAGAGGACTCTCAGTTGCCATATAATTGAGCCTATGTAACGTGTTTTGTATGACTGTGGCAGACATCTTAGTGTTGCTTTTGTTGGTAGCACTGTTCTTAACACTGCAACCACCTTGAGATATCGCCCGTAAACTCGCGGAAGTAAACACTGATGATGAGCAACGCGCTCCGATGATATCTGATCATTCAGTGCCGACCGGTCGCAGCATCATCCTCTGCCATTGGCGTCATCCGGATGTGGGGCGGAGGGTCGCGGCGCCAGCAGATCGCTCTCCCCATCGTTGTCAGCTCCCAGACCTTGGACTCGCTGCTTCTCATTCAAGTAGGTCCTCAACTGTCATCAAGAAGCTGAGTGGACCCCGTTCCAGTTCTCTCGCAAAGGAAAAATCGCTAGCCGTTCTGGGAACTGAAGTCGGATCCTCTGCATGGTCGTTGGAAGAAGACACCGAACAAGTAAAAGACTGAGACTTTTTGGCGGATTACAACTGTTGTGTGGACCGGGACTCGAACCTGGGACTTCCGCATTCTCGGGTCAAGTGCTCTACCTGCTGAGTTACCCAAACACGATTCACGACCCGTCCTCACACTTTTACTTCCGTTAGAAACTTATCTCTTACCTTCCAAACTTCCGGAAAACTTGCAGGAGTAGCACTCCTGGAAGAAAGAATAGAGCGAGGGTACTGCTTAGCGACAGGCTGGGGGATGGTTTCCAGAAAGATTTCATTCTGGAAGTCAATGGCTGTACTGTAGATTTAGTGCTGCATTTGTTTTAAATCTGTAGACACCGAACTGAGGCTGCAGTGTTGGCCATGTTTGTAATGATCGACCACGACGCTACCTCTTCCCTCTCCAAGAATCCGAGATGGACCTGCAGTGGACGCTTCGCTCATTCCGAAATCGACGGGTGGTGCTGCATACACAAACAGAGGTCGCCGCACCATCACCCTAGTGTTCATCCGCTCCTCCTTGAAAGTCGGCGCACGCGGCGAACCTGGGGGAGAAGTCACGTCGAACATTGCTAGACTGCCATCGAAGCCTCATCTAGATGCAGAGTCCGTACGTCTGCCACTGTCACCATCTTACAAGCGCTACTTATTGGTGAACTAAGGACATTATTCTGGTAGATGATCAACCGCTAGTTCTGTACAGAAAGATAATTACTTTCTGTTTTGCTTTTGTCGTGCTTGACTATGAACATTTTAAGTAAAAGAGTATAAATTCTGCCCATATAGCTGTATATCTAGTGTTTGTTGTTTAAAGGGCTATCCACATACCCACCTCCTACAACTGCAGACATCTCTGATCCTTACATCCCGTATTTTTCGCCAGAGCAAGTTATGTCTGCAGTCGTAGGAGTTGGATTCATGGTACATCTTTTAAACTACAAACACAGACATACAAGTTGAATGGGTAAAATTTACACACTTTTATTTACAATGCTCAAGAAGCCAAACTGGACAAAGCAATAATAGAAAGTAACTATCTTTACATGTTGAACTGACAATTGTTCATCCAACTGAAAACTGTCCTTCGTTCACTGACCGCAGTGAGCTATGGTGTCACGCCGGCCGAAGTGGCCGTGCGGTTAAAGGCGCTGCAGTCTGGAACCACAAGACCGCTACGGTCACAGGTTCGAATCCTGCCTCGGGCATGGATGTTTGTGATGTCCTTAGGTTAGTTAGGTTTACCTAGTTCTAAGTTCTACGGGACTAATGACCTCAGCAGTTGAGTCCCATAGTGCTCAGAGCCATTTATGGTGTCACTATCTCGATGGAGTTACGACGTTCGTGGTTTGTTCTACCCTAGGTAATCCGCTTGGGCAGAGTTATAACGAGGCGCCGATGGTGTTAATGCGACCGCTTCTGGGACGGGGAAGTATCCGCCCGGCGTATTAACGACTGTGAATCTGTGTTCCGGTCAGTCTGGATGTGGTTTTTAGGCGGTTTCCCTCGTCTCACCAGGTTAATATCGATCTGATTCCCAAATTTCGCCTCAGACAAACGCTACGCAAACATTTAGAACAATTTCTCTTATTTTTACACATAATTCACTCTATACGCTGACAGATTGGGTTCACTGTTTGTGTTCTGGGTTGCGAACAGGAGACCTACGACCTCCGCTGTGTGGTCTACTTAAGAACTCAGTCACCATTAGCATCAGATACTGGTGAACACCAGTAGTGCGTAGTGCCAACCGAGTCATGGAGATTCCAAAAGGGAACCCCCCATCCGGATAACAATGCGTGTTAAAGCACCGCTTACGGAATGGTGAGGGGCACCGGTGCCGGATCGAATCCTCCAGGTATACTCACTATAAGAGTCGGTGCAGCCTGGATGTTGTTTCAACGTTGTTTTTCACACGCATCTAGATGAATAATGGGTTGGTTCCCAAGTAAAGAAACTTCAAGACGTGTTCGTAAAATTTGTCAATCTGCAAAAAGCTTTCGACAATGTCAAATGGTGCAAGATGTTCGATATACTGAGAAAAACAGGGGTAAGCCATTGGGAGGGACGGGTAATATACAGTGTGTAGAAGAGCCAAGAGGTAATAATAATGAACGACCAAGAATGAAGTGCTCGGATTAATATGGGTGTAAGACAAGGATGTAGTCTTTTGCCCCTGCTGTTCAATCTGTACATCGAAGAAGCAATGATGGAAATAAAAGAAACGATTAAAACTGGAATTGAAATTCAAGTAAGAGGATATCAATGGCTGGATTCGCTGATGACATTGCTAACCTGAGTGAAACTGAAGAAGAATTAAATGATTTGGTGAATGGAATCAGCAGTCTAATGAGTCCAGAACATAGACTGAGAGTAAATTGAAGAGAGACGAAAGTATTGAGAAGTAGCAGAAATGAGAACGGTGAGAAACTTAACATCAGGATTGATGGTCGCGAGGTAGATGAAGTTAAGTAATTCTACTACCTAGGAAGCAAAATAACCAATGACGGAAGGAGCAAGGAGGATTAGCATTGTCAAGAGAAGTCTACTAGTATCAGACATAGGCCTTAACTTGAGGAAGAAATTTCTGAGAATGTATGTTTGGAGCACAGCATTGTTGGATAGTGAAACACTGACTGTGGGAAAACCGGAACAGAAGAGAGTATAAGCAACTGAGATATGGTGCTACTGACGAAGTTTGAAAATTAGGTGGACTGATAAGGTAAGGAATGAGGAGGTTCTGCGCAGAATCGGAGAGGAAAGGAATATGTGGAAAACACTGATAAGGAGAAGGGACAGGGTGATACGACACCTGCTAAGACAACAGGGAACGACTTCCATGGTATTAGACGGAGCTGTAGAGGGAAAAACTGTAGAGGAAGACAGAGATTGGAATACATCCAGCAAATAACTGAGGACGTAGCAAGTGCTACTCTGAGATGAAGAGATTGGCACAGGAGGGGAATTCGTGGCGGGCCGCATCAAACCAGTAAGAAGACAGGTGACTCAAAAAAATTTAAAAAAAACTCGTCTTGCCTGAGTTACACGGTTTGCAGACACTTGGAGGATTTTTCATCCATTCCTTCCTGGCCTGGTACAGAAAGGGCATCCGTCCGCCATTTAAATTAACTGTGACAAACCCGTTGTGCCGACTCTGCGCATATTCGGGACAAAGGTACAAGAAAAAGAAAAAAAGACGGGGATACCGGACGAAGCGAAGCGCCCGCTGGCGGCCAGTCTAGAGAGTGACTGTTGACTTCGGAGGGGCGCGATGGGGGCGTAGTGTGCGGTCGGGGTAAACATTGCCGATTCTGCGAGGATGACAGACTTGAGAAGGGCTTTCATCTACATCTACATCTACATTTATACTCCGCAAGCCACCCAACGGTGTGTGGCGGAGGGCACTTTACGTGCCACTGTAATTACCTTCCTTTCCTGTTCCAGTCGCGTATGGTTCGCGGGAAGAACGACTGCCGGAAAGCCTCCGTGCGCTCGAATCTCTCTAATTTTACACTCGTGATCTCCTAGGGGGAAGCTATGTATTGCATACCTCATACAGAAACACACCCTCTCGAAACCTAAACAGCAAGATACACCGCGATGCAGAGCGCCACTTGAGTTTTCTAAACATTTCCGTAACGCCGTCACGCTTACCAAATAACCCTGTGACGAAAGGCACCGCTCTTCTTTGGATTTTCTGTATATCCTCCGTCAACCCGACCTGGTACGGATCCCACACTGATGAGCAATACTCAAGTATAGGTCTAACGACTATTTTGTAAGCCACCGCCTTTGTTGATGGACTACATTTTCTGAGGACTCACCAAATGAATCTCAACCTGGCACCCGTCTTACCAACAATTAATTTTATATGATCATTCCACTTCAAATCGTTCCGTACACATACACCCAGATATTTTACAGAAGTAACTGCTACCAGTGTTTGTTCCGATATCATATAATCATACAATAAAGGATCATTCTTTCTATGTATTTGCAATATATTACATTTGTGTATGTTAAGGGTCAGTTGCCACTCCCTGCACCAAGTGTCTATCCGCTGCAGATCTTCCTGCATTTCGCTGCAATTTTCTAATGCTGCATCTTCTCTGTATACGACAGTATCATCCGCGAAAAGCCGCATGGAACTTACGACACTATCTACTAGGTCATTTATATATATTGTGAAAAGCAAGGTCCCATAACACTCTCCTGTGGCACGCCAGAGGTTACTTTAGCGTCTGTAGACGTCTCTCCATTGAGAACAACATGCTGTGTTCTGTTTGCTAAAAAATCTTCAATCCAGCCACACAGCTGGTCTGATATTCCGTAGGCTCTTACTTTATCAGACGACAGTGCGGAACTGTATCGAACGCCTTCCGGAAGTCAAGGAAAATGGCATCTACCTGGGAGCCTGTCTCTAATATAACAAATAAGGCGAGTTGGGTTGGGTCTCACACGATCGCTGTTTCCGGAATCCATGTTGATTCCTACTGAGTAGATTCTGAGTTTCCAGAAATGACATGATACGTGAGCAAAAAACATGTTCCAAAATTCTACAACAGATCGATGTCAGAGATATAGGCCTACAGTTTTGCGCATCTACTCGACGACCCTTCTTGTAAACTGGAACTGCCTGTGCTCTTTTCCAATCATTTGGAACCTTCCGTTCCTCTAGAAGCTTGCGGTACACGGGTGTTAGAAGGGGGGCAAGTTCTTTCGCGTACTCTGTGTAGAATCGAATTGGTATCCCGTCAGGTTCAGTGGACTTTCCTCTGTTGAGTGATTCCAGTTGCTTTTCTATTCCTTGGACACTTATTTCGATGTCAGTCATTTTTTCGTTTGTGCGAGGTTTTAGAGAAGGAATTGCAGTGCGGTCTTCGTCTGTGAAACAGCTTTGGAAAAAGGTGTTTAGTATTTCAGCTCTACGCGTGTCATCCTCTGTTTCAATGCCATCATCATCCCGGAGTGTCTGGATATGCTGTTTCGAGCCACTTACTGATTTAACGTAAGACCAGAACTTCCTAGGATTTTCTGTCAAGTCGGTACATAGAATTTTACTTTCGAATTCACTGAACGCTTCACGCATAGCCCTCCTTACGCTAACTTCGACATCGTTTAGCTTCTGTTTGTCTGAGAGGTTATGGCTGCGTTTAAACTTGGAGTGAAGCTCTCTTTGCTTTCGCAGTAGTTTCCTAACTTTGTTGTTGAACCACGGTGGGTTTTTCCCGTCCCTCACAGTTTTACTCGGCACGTACCTGTCTAAAACGCATTTTACGATTGCCTTGAACTTTTTCCGTAAACACTCAACATCGTCAGTGTCGGAACAGAAATTTTCGTTTTGATCTGTTAGGTAGTCTGAAATCTGCCTTCTATTACTCTTGCTAAACAGACAAACCTTCCTCCCTTTTTTATATTCCTATTAACTTCCATATTCAGGGATGCTGCAACGGGCTTATGATCACTGATTCCCTGTTCTGTGTTCTGTTTGCTAAATACTCCTCAATCCAGCCACACAGCTGGTCTGATATTCTGTAGGCTCTTACTTTGTTTATCAGGCTACAGTGCGGAACTGTATCGAACGCCTTCCGGAAATCAAGGAAAATGGCATCTACCTGGGAGCCAGTATCTAATATTTTCTGGGTCTCATGAACAAATAAAGCGAGTTGGGTGTCACACGATCGCTGTTTCCGGAATCCTTGTTGATTCCTATAGAGTAGATTCTGGGTTTCCAGAAATGACATGATACGCGAGCAAAAAACATGTTCTAAAATTCTACAACAGATCGATGTCAGAGATGTAGGGCTATAGTTTTGTGCATCTACTCGACGACCCTTCTTGAAAACTGGAACTACCTGTGCTCTTTTCCAATCATTTGGAACCTTGCACTTGCATAGCGAATTTAACCTGGAACGGAATTGAGACCGGGTCGCTGTATTACATTTTTACCGACGGTTGGCGTAGAAGCAGCACAGGCGATGCCGCCGCCGCTGTGAGCCGTGCAGCTTACCGACGCAGGCGGCGAGGAACTGCGGCCATACAGCCGGCTTGGTGTCAGACCGCGACGTCTCCGCCCCCGGAGGCTGCTTCTCTGGAGAGGCCAGGCCGGCGGCATTGGCGTTGGCGGCAGTCTCTGGGGCCGCGCGTGGTACGTACACACCGGTAACGCCGTAGCCGTTCGCCACCTCTCCAGAAAACCGCTTCATGCTGCCGACCAGAAGATTGCAAACAGTGTCTGCCGTGACGGCACGTTAAATACCACCCGAGCGTGCGCCAGAGGTTGTCGCCGTAAATCACTGAGGCGGCCTACACACCGAACAATGGAGGGTGTTTGCAGCGGTGACATCTGCACGTGATTACCGGAACGCAGCTGGGCGTCGTGTAGTAGTAGAGATGTTTTGTATCGTTGTGCGGTAACAACGGCCACAACACTGCGTGTTACGCCTGGTTACACCAGGAGGATCGGCGAACGAGAATTCTCTCGGGTGTAAACGGTAGGCGAGCGCGAGGGAACTGCATTCAGTCGTGCTCGGTTCACATTCGCTAGTGCTCGCTCGTGTTCCGCTAGTTCTCGATCTTTTAGCGAAACGTCGAAGGCAGTTCGCATCCTTTCCGCATCGGCGCTAGCAGTGCAGAAAAATTTACTCCGCTATTTTGTCTACTTTTGATGCTGACATGAGTTGCATGACGGTTGGAGTGGTCTGAGGAGAATGTAACGTTGCTGATAAAGGAGAAAAGTATCATAGATTCTTCTGGGATCAGAGGTTCACGGTATAAATGCTGAAGCAAAAGAAGTGTGATTTGTAGAAAGAGGGCAGAAGCACTCAAAGGTCACACTGGGAACATAAGTAAGACGATAAATTCGTTAGATAGTAGCAACAGGTGGGAAAGGAGTGAATAAGCACAATCTGTGCATTTCTATGTTACTTATAATCCATCTTGATTGCAAAAATGTTTATTCACATGACCGGTTTCGATTCCTCTAGAACCATCTTCAGATCTGCAATTTCGGTTACAGGAGTAACCCGTCCACACTCAGTAACCTTCACATGCTGCGTCACATGAATGTGACAGGTTACTCCTGTAACCGAAATTGCAGATCTGAAGATGGTTCTAGAGGAACAGAAACCGGTCATGTAAATAAACATTTCTGCAGTCAAGACGGATTATACATATCAATGTATAAAAAGTGATTGCGGTATCCCTGCAGACATTATGTCTGTTTTTGAAAACTTTGCATTTCTTTTTAATACACATCTGAAAAATAAAGCCTCCGAATTTTGTGATCTGTTCTCAATGTTGGTTGAGATATTACATTTTATGCACATTACTCGGTTAACTTTCCCTCTTCGTTCACGCAAGTTGCAGCCCTCTGCCGCTAGAGGGCTCCGGATTGTAACGTGTAACTTACCAGTGTTACGTGACTATGTCTGTATACTGCGAGCCTCTCAGAAAACTGAAAGCACGAATTACAAGAGTTCGTCCACGTATGGAGCACCCTCTCCTGGTGTAAGGAAACTGCTTATTAATAATAGTGATGCTGTAACTGTTGGCTGGTAATATTTACTGACAAAATGCAATCTAACGCTAGATTGCGTACTTACGGCTATCCTGTGTGGCCGATTTTAGTAAGACTTTAAAAGAGAGAGAGAGATTATTGATTGACCACCGATGCGTCAGTTCTCGATTGTGTTCAGGAGACGTACGGATTGATTACGCGAATAATTGCCTTTTGACCCAGGACTGCCTTCACGCAATCAGAATCTTCGATGAAAATACCTAAGGGACCTATTTGAATATAAAAATAGAAATGAAAGCAAATTAGTGGGATTTCGTAGGAGAAAGATTAACAGATCGGAAGTTGAACACATTAGTGGTCTCTCAAACACAACTAAGACACCGCGATAAAGAGCGAACGTGTAACAAAGCTCATATACAACTTGAACATCATTTTTGGTTAGTGAAAGAAAAGAATAAGTAGAAAATTACTGCATCGTAAAATATTAATATATTTTGAGCAAATTGGCTTTAAACTTCTACACATTGACAAATACACAATAAATGCATGACTTACGTCTGATATTTCTTTTGTAAATGGCGCAGTCCAATAATCGCTGGTTTGTCAGTCCGTTCCTTCTTAAAATTAAATGTCCTTGCGTGTGCATAAGTACATTGTATCCACACCCGAGTTACCGAAATATTTGTTCGTCGTTTCACATAGATTTTACACAAAATAAAAATACAACTTGTAGCAATGCTATGTAGTACGTCTTAATATGTCGGCGACCAAAAGTACAAGGGATAATGAAGTCTCTAGAATATTTCTTAACAAAAGATAGATTGTTCTTTCTTTTGTTTCGCAGCTTCTTGCTATCAAGCTCTGGGGCAATGATTTTAAATATCTGCGCCCAGCGGGACACAGTGTTTATTTAGAGTATTTAAACGCTGGACGCGCGTTTTGGTATAGGTGCGCATTAAAAAAAACTACTCTCGCGCTGTGATGCTTAGCATCTTTACGAACTACAGCTCGTTGGCTGTCCTTTTCTTTAAAGACAAATATCTCACATGCAAAGTAACTGAAATCCAATAATATTACACTGTCTTTCAGCTCGACAATGCTAGACCACACACCAATGCTGCGACATCTGCAACAATTAGACACCTTGGTTTCGCTCTCATCGATAATCCTACATACAGTTGCGACTCGACCCCATCCGATTTTCATCTGTTTCCAAAAATTAACCGGCAGCTTCGAGGACTTCACTTTCGTAGTGATAAAGCGCTGACTGATTGTTCACGGTTACTATTCACTCGAATTTGCAACTCATTTGATGTCCATAATAATTAGCAGTTGCCTTTGAGCTATCACTGAGTGTTAACAATGGAGAAAAAGTGAATTGCTTTTCTTTGGCATTTATGGTATACGCTTGCTGATAGCATTACAGGAAGTACGAAATATGCGCCAAAATAAAACTCACAAAAATGTGAAAGAAAAACTATTGGAAGGAGTGAGAACTGCTCGTGAAATTCAGTGCACTGTTACTGAAGTAGATCTACGAGACAGTGCCCTCTGGTTAGACAGATTTAGGAAATTGTACAGAAAAGGAAGTCACAAAATTACGAAGTTTACTTAAAGTAAACATGTAGAGGTATCATTAATATGTAATACTATAGAGAAATTCGTAGCTGATGTGAGGACGAAGCTACTTCTTACCCCTTAAAATGTTGTATGTAAAGAGTGCACTTTATCATTTCAAGCGAAAGAAAGACAGTGTCCCTTGTGTAGTCGATGAATGCTATGATGCATTTGTATGCAACAGTGCCAGTGGTAAGTATCAGTTGATTACTTTTTCCATAATATATCACTGTCTTCGGGAACATCAAGGCGAATTAGGACCCAAAATTTTAAAAAGACACTGTTTACTAGTAAAAGTCTTGTAATCGACGTAGAAAAATCTGTTAAAATAGGAGAGGATAATACTCAACGTTACATCGGAAACATCTTCTTATCATTGACAGAGAATAATTCATTGCTTTTGTTTACTCTTGGCCTGGAAATAACGACACCTCTGTTTTTAGTAGGACTTCAAAACGACTGCTAATATAATTTGGATTCCACCAGGACCTAATTACGTGATTCACCATCTCAATAAAAACATTGTCAGTAGTGTAAAGCATTTGTCAGATATTTAAGTATTCAAATCATGACTGGAAATTAATAGCAATTTGATAGATAATTACAATACTAATCAGTCTTGATTGCAAGGATTTACTAAAGACTAAAAATTACACGTCAAGATCATGACGTGTGATTTTTAGTCTTTAATAAAACCTTGCGATGAAAGCTAGTTAGTTTTTTATGTCAGACAGCATATTTTTCTATTGGTTTTTGTCATTACAGCTGTATCAGCGGAACAGTATTGTTAAACTACAGTCATTACTACATTGTCAGTTTGCATCAATACGTCTGACGAATTTGATCACCTACGCATCTCAATATGCAGAGCAACGACCATGACCACTTCATATTCCATTTCTCCTCCATCTAAATAAAACTAGCCATTTTTTAAATGACTGAATGCATTAATTTTTCTTTTGTCATATATGGCTGGTGTAAGAAACATGTTTGTTTTTGTTACACAACAGAACTTGCCATTTTTGTGACGTCTGCAGGGAGTAAACAAGGCACTGTTTCATTGTTAGCAAAATATGGCTCTTGGTCAGTCTGTCTTCATTGATATGAAGAAAAAGAAGTTCTACATTGACGGATATAACAGTGACACACTTCAGTTTTGGCGCAAGTTGGAAAGAAATGCTGCAATCAAGGGAGCTGTATTCTCCGCTTTGTATGCATGCCGCCGATCGCAAGCCCTTCAGCCCGGTGCTCTTCTGTAAAACCTTTTGCATTTTTGTTCATACTTTTCCTCCCACTTCATATGGCGCTTCATTAATTTTCCAATAAAGAAACTTTGTCTTAGATAGTCTTCATCAACCTTCCAAATAATTCTTGCATAATCTTAGATTCATTAAACGTCGTTGTTAAAAGTGTTTACTTCAGTTTTTAATATTCGTTCAACATTTGCCTTACGTAACGCTCCATGTATGCTTAGTTGAGACTTTTTATCACTCGAAACCTGATACAAGATAGGAAAGAGATCCTATACAGAAGTGCGTACAAAAATTATTTGGTATTTCTGAGGGAATTTAAGGAAATGGAACCTGGATAAACTGACTAAACCAGAGGTTGTACAGAGTTTCAGGGAGAGCATAAGGCAATAATTGACAGGAACGGGGGAAAGATATACAGTAGAAGAGGAATTGGTGGCTCTGAGGCATGAAGTAGTGAAGCCAGCAGAGGAGCAAGTATGTAAAAAGACAAGGGCTGGTAGAAATCCTTGGGTAACAGAAGAAATATTGAATTTAATTCATGAAAGGAGAAAATATAAACACGCAGTAAATGAAGCAGACAAAAAGGAATACAAACGCCTCAAAAATGAGATCGACAGGAAGTGCAAAATGCCCAAGCAGGCATGACTAGAGGACAAATGTAAGGATGTAGAGGCTTATCTCACTAGGGGTAAGATAGATACTGCCTACAGGAAAATTAAAGAGCGCTTGTATGAAGAACTTGTATGAACTTGTATGAATATCAAGAGCGTTGATGGAAACCAAGTTCTAAGCAAAGAAGGGAAAGCAGAAAGGTGGAAGAAGTATGTAGAGGGTCTATACAAGAGCGATGTACTTGTGGACAATATTATGGAAATGGAAGAGGATGTAGATGAAGATGAAATGGGAGATACGATACTGCGTGAAGAGTTGGACAGAGCACTGAAAGACCTGAGTCGAAACATGGCCCCGGGAGTAGACAACATTCCATTAGAACTACTGATGGCCTTGGGAGAGCCAGTCCTGACAAAACTCTACCATCTGGTGAGGAAGATGTATGAGACAAGCGAAATACCATCAGACTTCAAGAAGAATATAATAATTCCAATTCCAAAGAAAGCAGGTGTCGACAGATGTGAAAATTACCGAACTATCAGTTTAATAAGTCACAGCGGCAAAATACTAACGCGAATTCTTTACAAACGAATGGAAAAACTGATAGAAGCCGACCTTGGGGAAGATCAGTTTGGATTCCGTAGAAATTCCGTGAGGCAATACTGACTCTACGACTTATCTTAGAAGAAAGATTAAGGAAAGGAAAACCTACATTTCTAGCATTTGTAGACTTAGAGAAAGCTTTTGACGATGTTGATTGGAATACTCTCCTTCAAATTCTAAAGGTGGCAGGGGTAAAATATAGGGAGCGAAAGGCTATTTACAATTTGTACGGAAAGCAGATGGCAGTTATAAGAGTCGAGGTGTATGAAAGGGAAGCAGTGGTTGCTTAGGGATTGAGACAGGGTTGTAGCCTATCCCCGATGATATTCAATCTGTATATTGAGCAAGCAATAAAGGAAACAAAAGAAAAGTTCGGAGTAGGTATTAAAATCCATGGAGAAGAAATAAAAACTTTGAGGTTCGCCGATGACATTGTAATTCTGTCAGAGACAGCAAGGGACTTGGAAGAGCAGTTGAACGGAATGGACAGTGTCTTGCAAGGAGGGTGTAAGATGAACATCAACAAAAGCAAAACGAGGATAATGGGATGTTGTCGAATTAAGTCGGGTGGTGCTGAGGGAATTAGATTAGGAAATGAGACACTTAAAGTAGTAAAGGAGTTTTGCTATTTGGGGAGCAAAATAACTGATGATGGTCGAAGTAGAGAGGATATAAAATGTAGACTGGCAATGGCAAGGAAAGCGTTTCTGAAGGAGAAAAATTTTTTAACATCGAGTATAGATTTAAATGTCAGGAAGTAGTTTCTGAAAGTATTTGTATGGAGTGCAGCCATGTATGGAAGTGAAACGTGGACGATAAGAAGAGAATAGAAGCTTTCGAAATGTGGTGCTACAGAAGAATGCTGAAGATTAGATGGGCAGATCACATAACTAATGAGGAGGTATTGAATAGAATTGGGGAGAAGAGGAGCTTGTGGCACAACTTGACTAGAAGAAGGGTATCGGTTGGTAGGACATTTTCTGAGACATCGAGGGATCACCAATTTAGTACTGGAGGGCAGCGTGGAAGTTAAAAATCGTAGAGGAAGAGCAAGAGATGAAGACACTAAGCAGATTCAGAAGGATGTAGGCTGCAGTGGGTACTGGGAGATGAAGAAGCTTGCACACGATAGAGTAGCATGGAGAGCTGCATCAAACCAGTCTCAGGTCTGAAGACCACAACAACAACAACATGAGATTGTTGAATGCACTTCCTTGGAACTTATTTTTAACGATAAACTTCAATCCTTTGTTTAAAACACTTAACTCTTTCTCAGTAGAAACGATACCTGTTAAATTTTTAACTCTTCTAAGAAATTTAAAATTACTATGAAAATTTTCGTAGACCTTAGACAGATTTCCTCATGTTGTTTTGTAACTAAATTTAGTATTTTCTTAGAAATCGTTTTAATAAATGAAATGCATCCTCGACATGTCATTGTATTTGAAGAATATGATTCATAGAACTGTACGGTTATTTTTGGACACTTATCGAAAACATCTGAAGCAATTTCGATGGAATAGTATACGTATTTACTTAGTCTTGTTTGCTATAAAAGAGCCTGGTTGAAGGATGCATCCTGTATTTGTGTGCAGGCATTGTGATATTTTGTCCCGATTTGTGGTGTTGCACAGTGAACTAGATTGCTGGCGAGCGTTTTACGCCATTCATATTCGTAAAAAGTGTACGCACATAAAATATTATATATCAGAGCTCTGTCTTCATCTCATTTACGAGCACTTAAGTCAATGTGAGAGCTTTTTAACAGATAACACATGTATTATGCTCTATTATGTTATAAATAAATATTCTCTTCCTGTCCTACTGCCCCTTACAATCATAGCACTATTTAGGAAGCACTATTTAGAAAGCACTCCTTCCATATTTCTGCTTTCCCTTCTTTGCTTAGAACTAGTTTTCCATCTGAGCTCTTGATATTCATGCAGGTGGTTCTCTTTTCTCCAAAGGTCTCTTTAAATTTTCTGTAGGCAGTATCTATCTTACCCCTAGTGAGATAAGCCTCTACATCCTTACATTTGTCCTCTAGCCATGCCTGCTTAGCCATTTTGCACTTCCTGTCGATCTCATTTTTGAGACGTTTGTATTCCTATTTCCCTGCTTCATTTACTGCATTTTTATATTTTCTCCTTTCATCAATTAAATTCAATATTTCTTCTGTTACCCGAGGGTTTCTACTAGCCCTCATCTTTTTACCTATTTGATCCTCTGCTGCCTTCACTATTTCATCCCGCAAAGCTCCTCATTCTTCTTCTACTGTATTTCTTTGCCCTATTCCTGTCAATTCTTCCCTTCTGCTCTCCCTGAAACATTGTACAACCTCTGGTTCTTTCAGTTTATCCAGATCCCATCTCCTTAAATTCTCACCTTTTAGCAGTTTCTTCAGTTTTAATCTACAGTTCATAACCAATAGATTGTGGTCAGAGTCCACATCTACTCCTGTAAATGTCTTACAATTTAAAATCTGGTTCCTAAATCTCTGTCTTACCGTTATATAATCTATCTGATATGTTTTAGTATCTCCAGGGTTCTTCCATGTATACAACCTTCTCTCATGATTCTTGAACCAAGTGTTAGCTATGATTAAGTTATGCTCTGCGCAAAATTCTACCAGGCGGCTTCCTCTTTCATTTCTTAGCCCCAATCCATATTCACCTACTATGTTTCCTTCTCTCCCTTTGCCTACTCTCGAATTCCAGTCACCCATGACTATTAAATTTTCGTCTCCCTTCACGACCTGAATAATTTCTTTTATCTCATCATACATTTCATCAATTTCTTCGTCATCTGCAGAGCTAGTTGGCATATAAAACTGTACTACTGTAGTAGGCGTGGGCTTCGTGTCTATCATGGCCACAATAATGCGTTCACTATGCTGTTTGTAGTAGCTTACCCATACTCCTATATTTTTATTCATTATTAAACCTACTCCTGCATTACCCCTGTTTCATTTTGTATTTATAACCCTGTATTCACCTGACCAAAAGTCTTGTTCCTCCTGCCACCGAACTTCACTAATTCCCACTGTATCTAACTTCGACCTATCCATTTCCCTTCTCATAGCAAATACTAAAGTAGCGTTAGATATGGCAAAACTCCCAGTAGACGAACAAAATTTAATCACATGTAAAATCGCCAAAATTATACAGAACCAAATACGTTATCAGGATCATTTTAGCCATTCAGAACGTGAAGACCAGTTAACTATTAGAAGTATTAACGAAAAATTTAGGACACAAAATGTCGTTTGTTTAAAAGCCGATAAAACGAATACAGTCGTTATTATGGATGAATCTGATTATGATGACAAAGTTTTACAGTTTTTTGATAACAATGCAATTACTAAGATAGATAAAAACCCCATTAAAAATTCAACGATAATTTAAAGAAAAAGCTTAATTCGTGTAACTTCCTTTTTACCGATGCGCAAATAAAGGAATGTATTAACATGAATCCTAGCGCTCATAAATTGAGGGCCCAACCTAAAGTGCATAAACAGCTGATCCCGATCCGCCCAATTTGTAACTATATCGATAGCTCAGCCTGTAAAGTTAGCAAAAAATTCGATGCTTGCTTAAAGAATTTTATACATTCGAAAAAGAGTACACTGTGCGCAGGTGATATGAAGCTGCACATGACATTAAGTCTGTACCCATACCAGAGGACGGGATATTTGTATCACTTGACATCACAAATATGTACACAAATGTCCCAGTTAAGGAGACGATAGAAATAATAATAATTTAATTAAACCTAAAAAATTGACTGTGGCGATATTTGCGAACTTGTTGACTTATTGGAATTAGTCACTTCCCAGAATTACTTCACATTCCAGGGTGCCATTTATAAACAACAGGAGGGTCTTGCAATGGGCCAATGTTTGGGGGGAACTTAAGCTGACATCTTCATAAATACATTAGAGATACGTTTTTTCGTTAATTATGCACAGACAAACAAGAAAATTCGGTATTACAAACGTTATATGGATGACGCTTTAGTAATTCTTGAGGGATCTGTTACCGACATAGATATAATGCATGATCAACCAAATAGCTTGCATCCAAATATAAAATTTACGAAAGAAATAGAAGCTAACAAAAGTATAAATTTCCTGGTCGTCCAAATTTCAAATATTAACAGCCAGCACAAATTTGGAATTTTCCATAAGCCAATCACCACAGATTGCATAATAAGTAGTGATTCTTGCCATCCAGTGTGCCATAAGCGAGCCTATTTTTAACTCGATGATACACAGGTTAAGTAACCTTCTGCTAGACGAAGACGAAACAAACAAGGAGCTAGATATCTTACAGGAAGTAGCGATTAACAATGGTTTCAGACTGGAAATGATCGCAGAACTATTTGAACGGAAAGTTAGAAAATGCAAGGCTAGTATAACCGATAAAATCACGCTTCAAAGAGATGATGTTAACTATAAAAAAAACTAAGTTTGCCAAATTACCATATTTTTGGAGTAGTATCAGATAAAATTCCCCGGGTGTTTAAGAAAACCAACGTAGGAATCAACTTTCACACAGACATTACATTAAGTAAAATATTCAGGCATGGCACGGGTAGAACAATCCAGTTTGCAAGATCAGGGGTTTACAGAATACAATGTGGCTCGTGTACAAAATGTTATATTGGATAAACTGGGCGGGCGTTTAACGATAGGTTTAAAGAACAAATCATGAGTAACAAATTTTATCAGTAATCCCGGTGTTTTTACTGTAAAGAAAAGTTTATGGACTATAACGAGCGAAGAAAAGCATTCTCCAATGTATTATATTTTTGTATGTTTTTGTAAATGAAATGTAGACACGACATGTCATTGTATTTGAAGAATGTGATTTATTGTATCAGTCTACTTTAACAGTGATTCATAGAACTGTACAGTTATTTTAGGGCACTTATCGAAAACATCTGAAGCAATTTCGATGGAATAGTATACGTATTTACTTAGTCTTGTTTGCTATAATAGAGCCTGGTTGAAGGATGCATCCTGTATTTGTGCGCAGGCATTGTGATATTTTGTCCCGATTTGTGGTGTTGCACAGTGAACTGGATTGCTGGCGAGCGTTTTACGTCATTCATATTCGTAAAAAGTGTACGCACATAAAATATTATATATCAGAGCTCTGTCTTCATCTCATTTACGAGCACTTAAGTCAATGTGAGAGCTTTTTAACAGATAACACATGTATTAGCCTCTATTATGTTACATATAAATATTCTCATCCTGTCCTACTGCCCCTTTCAACCTTAGCACTATTTAGAAAGCTGTATGATGTCGACAGATGAAAAGACTTTACGATATAAAGACTTAGCTCCACATGTTGTCAGTGCACCTGAGCTTTTATTTGTGATAGATTATTTGAACGATGGTAACATTAACAACACAGCAAATATTTAACAACATTTCACGATGTTATCGTACTCATCGGATCCTGTGGGACTCTCGCAGTCAAAAGGCTGCATTTTGATGACGACATGTACTCATGTTAGATAGTCTTATATTCTGACAGAATGTAAGTTGTGTAGATTTCTCACCAATTTTTAAAGTAAATTACGCTACTATCTTAATGAAATATTTGTTTAATTATGTATATACACCTTGTGCTTAATTTATGTGTTTTTTTTGTGTTTAGGTAACTTTTGCAATGTTACTTGAAAATGACCCTAAGACTGAAATTGCAATCGTAATAATAAATATTTCATACAGCCAACGGCGACTATGATGTCTTTTAAGAAATACTTCTTTTCAGTTTTCTTTTCTTTACCAACAGCAACATGTTCTCGGTATTATTATAATAACAAATAATATGGCGGGACGACTGTATCGAAGCTAATTCTTTTTTAAAAGGGATGGTCCTTTCTTTCGCAGATTGATACCCATACATTAAATCGACCTAAGTAGTAGTTACAGCTTAAATGTCGTCTGTAGTTAAAGTAAAACTAACTTTAGAGAACTGTGATCTAGGGGCAGCGTATTTGACCAGTAATCAAAACGTTCTGGTTCTTTGGTTCGAAGAGATAAAGTGTCTGAGCACACTGAACAGATAATTTAGTACGTAAAAAGAGATGGTAATCTAATAATCACGTGGAAATGGAATGCAGTAGTAGGAGAAGGAGTAGGAGAAACCGTTACGGGATATTATGGACTTAGTAGTAGGAAGGGAAGAGGAGAAAGACTAATTGAGTTCTGCAGTAAATTTCAGATAATGATAGCGAATACACTGTTCAAAAATCACGAAAGGACGGGGTATACCAGGAAAAGACCTGGAGATACGGAAAGATTCCAGCAGGATTACATCGTCGTCAGATAGGGAGTCTGAAATAAAACATTGAATCGTAAGTCGTACCCAGGAGCGGATGTAGTCATGGAACACAATTTAGTAATGTTGAAGAGTAGGCTGAAGTTAAAGAGACTCACTCGGAAGGGTCAGTGTGTTACTGAAGTAGTGAGGATTGGTGAGAAGCGTTTGAAGTTCTCTGCGGCATAGATACTGCGATAATGAATTCAACAGTGGGCAGTTCACTTGACAAGGAAAGGACATCCCAAAAAAGGTCAGTCATAGATGCTGAACCAACATAGGTAGAGGGAAGGTAACGACGACGAAACTTAGGCTAACAAAAGAGTACTTCAACTGATCGAAGAAAGTAGGAGGTTCGAAAATGTTCATAGAAATTCAGGAATACAGAAATAAAAGTCACTTAGGAATGACGAAGTGAGAAGGGCAGGGAAACCAAGACGAAATAGCTATAGGAAAAATGTGAAGTAGTCGAAGAAGAAATGATAGTCGGAAGACCTTGTCGGGTTCAGCTAAACTGGTGGCTGTCCGACCTTTGTTTAACGTGATTCAGAAGAATGAAGACCTTCAGTTGAGCAACAATAACTTTATTGCGAGCGCGTATCTGACGACGCCCGGCATGCATGGACAGATCGGAGCTATAAAATTTGCTTCCGGCCTGTACAGAGGATCCTTAATCCTCAGAAACTTCCGTAGTTAGGAGAGAAAACAGTACTCGTCCACACAAGTCAGGAGGCACGGAACTACTCACTAACTCAAAAAACAAGGAATAATAATAATAATAGTAATAATAAACAGAACGTATATAAAAGCTAGAAAACACAGCGCCTCTAGAGGCTGGGCGCGGAACTACACTGACGTCGTGTAAAGTAATTGCGACCGCACACCATTGCACTGACACACGCGCACAGCACACACACACACCGGTGAGCTTGAATTAGCGCGCGGCAGCGTCGCTACATCAGCCCCCCGGGCGGAAGCGCAGCGTCGGCGTCGAGATACCGCGCCGGAAAGTGCAGCCGACGTCCAGAACGGGTCGTCCTCGTCGGAGGAGGAGGAACAACGTCAGGAGGCGGATGTTGTGCTGCGTTGGGCGGTGGATGTTGAAGAGCCGGCGCCGGAGATGTGGCGTCAGTGTCTGGAACAGCGGTAGGTGGATGCCTACGACGAGGTGCCGCTAGTGGGGTGTCAGGAACAACATACGCAGGCTTAACCCGATTCAACGCAACAGTCGTGGTTTTGCCGTTCACTAGGATATCCATGGTGTGGGCACTGCGCCTTAGCACTTCATATGGACCAGAATAAGGAGCTTGTAGAGGCGGTTTAACGTCCTCAGTGCGGAGCATGACGTGACGACAGTGTTCCAGGTCCTGGTGCACGAAAGTGGGCGGCTTGCCATGACGTGTGGCTTTCGGAGGGCGAATCTTTGATACATGGTCTCTCAATCGTCGCAAGAAATCCGGCTGGCCAGTAGCAACTGTCTCTGTGGCATCAGGGTCTACAAAGTCACCAGGAAGGCGCAGTGTTTCTCCATAAACCAGTTCTGCCGCTGACGACCCCAGGTCTGGTTTGAAAGTCGTCCGTAAGCGTAACAAGACCACTGGTAGTGCGGTTGTCCGGGTTTCTTCGTGGCACATCAGCGCGGCCTTCAAACAACGGTGCCAGCGTTCGATCATTCCGTTGCTTGCTGGGTGATAACTTGTGGTCTTATAGTGGGTGTAACCACAGAACTTGGCCAGCTGTGAGGACAGGTCTGATTCAAATTGCCGTCCGCGGTCAGTGGTAATATGTAGTGGGCATCCAAATCTTGCCAACCAAGTCATTGCAAAAGCGGAAGCTAATGTGTCTGCTGTGATATTATCCACCGGCACTGCCTCCGGCCAACGCGTAAAACGGTCGATCATTGTAAACAGATATCTTTGCCCGTTCGAAGGTGGAAGTGGTCCGACTACATCTAAATGAACGTGGGCAAAGCGGGCAGTGGTATCCGGAAAATCGCCGATCGGTGCGTGTACATGGCGGTTAATCTTGCAGCGTTGGCACTGAAGACAAGATTGGACCCACTCGCGGCAGTCTTTTTGCATGCCTGGTCACACGAAACGTTGCGATATTAGGCGGAATGTCGGGCGTACCCCGGGATTGCACAATCCATGTACTATATCAAAGGCTTGTCTTCTAAAAGCCGGCGTCAGAAAGGGACGAGGTCGGCCGCGAGAAACGTCGCAGTATGGCTGTGTATCTTCCCCCGGAACATCAACGAGTTTCAGTTGCAATGCGGAAGCCGTGTCTTTAACATAGGCAAGGAGTTCTTCGTCGTCTCTCTGTGCCTGTGCCAGTGCAGGAAAGTCTATGGTACTGGAAACACTGCTGATCCGTGAAAGGCAATCCGCAACAATGTTGTCGATGTTGATCGTGGTCAGCAGAGAACACTAACACATCGTCCAGGTAGGCGAAACAGAACGGCAGCCCCTGGAGAACCGAGTCTATAAACCTTTGCCAGGTCTGAGCGGCATTGCGTAAACCGAAAGTCATAAATTTGCTTTCAAATAAACCGAAAGGCGTTATTATTGCAGTCTTTGGAATGTCGTCATTGGCCACCGGAATCTGTGTATACGCTTTAGCGCAGTCCAGAACTGTGAACACCGTGGCACCATGTAAAGCTGTAAAGCGTGATTATAATCCCTCAGTAACGGAACGGGATATCTGTCCGGCACTGTTCGCGCGTTAAGCGCACGGTAGTTACCGCATGGGCGCCAAGCTCCACCCTTCTTCGGAACAAGACGTAATGCGGAGGACCCCGGGCTCTTAGATGGCCGCATTATGCCCTCGCGAATCATGGCGTCAAATTCTGCCTTCGCTATCTTCAATCGGTCCGGAGCAAGACGCCTAGGTCGGCATGCTACTGGGGGACCATCAGTCGTTTGAATGTGATGCACCGTGTCATGTGGTATGAACCTGGGAGCGCCGGGCGGCCTGGTCAAGTTCGGATAGTTAAGCAGTAATTCAGTGTACTCACCCTGCGTAGCATGGACCAACTTGGCACTGTGCGTTGCGGTGTTGCGACGGAAACCCGTGACTGCTAAGCCAGTGACGCTGTCTACGAAGCGTGCGTTCGCGACGTCCGGCAGCAGGTGGTAGTGCGCGAGGACATCAGCCCCGACGATCGCCTCCGTGACGTCAGCCACTGTAAAATTCCACTCGTACGCGCGACGTAGGCCGAGATTATGCTCCATCCTCTGTGTGCCATATGTTGCGATGGAAGAATTGTTGGCAGCCGTCAGACGGAAGGCAGCTGGCGGCCGGCAACGATGTATGGCTGTTCGTGGAATGATACTCAGGTCCGATCCAGTGTCAATTGAAAACTTTACGCCGGAACTCCTATCGGTAACGAACAGGCGCTTGGAGGATAACTGGCAGTCGGTTGCGCCTATTGTCGACCGCCGGTGGCGTTTGGGTGCGAGCATGGCGATGTGCACTTCCTTGCCTGATCTCCGAATCGTCGGTGGTACCAGCACAATGGTACCTCGCCTTGCGGAGTGGTAGTACCGCCGGAAGATCTGCTTCTCGAACGCCACCGTCTGTATCGGCTTCTTCTATTATTGTCGTCGCCACGTGCCAGCAGCGCACTGACCTGGGCGCACAAAAGCTCAACCTTGGCCGCGAGAGAATCATGGTCGGCTCGTGCTACAGACGCGGTACTGTTTGCGCTGTTGTCCAACGCCGCGACTGCGCTGACCGGAGCCGGTGTGATCGCGTCCTGAATCCGGTCTGCTAGCTGCGCCACGTCATCCAGCGGCATGTCCGTTTGTGAGGCGATTATGGCATTTATTTGCGGCGGCAACCTACTGCTCCACAGTGTTCTGAGCAGACTGTCTGGCACAGTAACGGTGCCAACTTTGCTGCGTAGATGTCGCAGGTATTGAGAAGGCTTCCTGTCGCCAATTTCTTCCTGTGTCAGAACCTGACGTATCCGGTCCTCTTGCGACGCGGCCACCCGTCGAATCAACTCTGATTTTAGCCTGGCATAAGCTCCAGCCTCGGGCGGTGCTGTGATTATGTCCTGCACCTCGGCTGCATAACGTTGGTCGAGTTGGCTCACAATCAGCGCAAATTTAGTTACTTCGACCGTTATTCCAGCGCAGCTAAAACCTGCCTCTGCCTGCGCGAACCAGAGTACCGGGTTGTCGGGCCAGAACGGCGGCAAACGGACTGCAATCCTGGAGACGGCCTGCTGTTCGGTCATTATGTGCTCGTTACTTAACGTAGCTCACGACTGCTTCTTCTTAATCACGCCGGTCTCTGCTTGAATCACGTCGGTCTGCTTGTGTCACGTCGGGGTCACCGTTTGTCGGGTTCAGCTAAACTGGTGGCTGTCCGACCTTTGCTTAACGTGATTCAGAAGAACGAAGACCTTCAGTTGAGCAACAATAACTTCATTGCGAGCGCGTATCTGACGACGCCCGGCATGCATGGACAGATCGGAGCTATAAAATTTGCTTCCGGCCTATACAGAGGATCCTTAATCCTCGGAAACTTCCGTAGTTAGGAGAGAAAACAGTACTCGTCCACACAAGTCAGGAGGCACGGAACTACTCACTAACTCAAAAAACAAGGAATAATAATAATAATAATAATAAACAGAACGTATATAAAAGCTAGAAAACACAGCGCCTCTAGAGGCTGGGCGCGGAACTATACTGGCGTCGTGTAAAGTAATTGCGACCGCACACCACTGCACTGACACACGCGCACAGCACACACACACACCGGTGAGCTTGAACTAGCGCGCGGCAGCGTCGCTACAACCTTATTCAGGATACAGAAAAGTCAAAATAAGCTACAGTGAAATTAAAAGAGTATATTGAAGATCTCTTACGACGTGCAGGATTTGTCTGATGGAGTGTTTGAGGAAAAAATGGGAGTCGATATATAATACATGAGAATCCAGCGTTAGAGTCAAAGTTTAACAGAGATCTGGGAGACTTGCGATCAAATAAAGCAGAAGGTATAGGTAACGTTCCTTCAGAAAATCATAAATCATTGGTAGAAGTGTCAACTAAGTGACTATTGAAGTTGGGATGCAGAATTCTTGAATCTAGGAACATACCATCAGCCTCTCGAAAAAATATCATGCACACAATTCCGAAGGCACCAAGGGCGGGTAAGTGCGAGAACTATCACATAGTCAGTTTACCGCCTCAGGCAGCCTCGTTGCTGATCAGAATCATATAGTGAAGAACCCAAAAGAAGACTGAGGATCTATTAGATGATGAACAGTTTGGTTTTAGGAGAGGTACGGGCACCAGAGAGGTACTTCTGACGTTGCAATTCACAGTGAAAACCAAAAATTAAGAAAAATCAAGGCAGGTTCATAGACTTCGTTGACTTAGAATTAGCGTTTGACATTTTAAAATAGAGCGAGTTATTCAAAACTCTGAGTAAAATACGACAAGATATAGGGAAAGAATGACAATATACAGCATGTACAAGAACCATAAGGGAACTGTAAGTATGGAAGATCAAGAACTGAGTGTTCATATTAAAAAGGATGTAAGACAGGGATGTAGTCTTTCGCCCTATTGTTCAGTTCATACATCGAAGAAGACGGAAATAAAAGTTCAAGAGCGTAGACGAAAGTAATGAGGAGTAGCAAAAATAAAATTAACGGCAGACTTAACAGCAGAAGAAGTATCGAAGGAAGGAACATATGGAAAACACTGACAAGAAGAAGAGACATGATGATAGGACATGTGTTAAGCCACTATGGAATAACTAACTTGGCTTTAAAGGGGGATTTAAGAGGTTAAAAACTGTAGCCGAAGACAGAATTGGAATACAACCAATAAATAAGTAGGGACGTAGGGTGCAGGGGCTACTCTGAGGCGAAGAGGTTGCCACGTGAGAGGAATTAGTGACTGGCTGCAACAAACCAGTCAAAAGACAAAAAAAAAAGTTCAGAATTTCTACCACAAGTATTACAGGAAAAGAGCTTCATTGACGGAAGCCAGGCAGTAATTGGCCTCGCCGAGTCCTCATCAACAATAAATGGTATCATAGGGAACAATCCCCCCATGAACCATGGACCTTGCCGTTGGTGGGGAGGCTTGCGTGCCTCAGCGATACAGATGGCCGTATCGTAGGTGCAACCACAACGGAGGGGTATCTGTTGAGAGGCCAGACAAACATGTGGTTCCTGAAGAGGGGCAGCAGCCTTTTCAGTAGTTGTAGGGGCAACAGTCTGGATGATTGACTGATCTGGCCTTGTAACATTAACCAAAACGGCCTTGCTGTGCTGGTACTGCGAACGGCTGAAAGCAAGGGGAAACTACAGCCGTAATTTTTCCCGAGGACATGCAGCTTTACTGTCTGATTAAATGATGATGGCGTCCTCTTGGGTAAAATATTCCGGAGGTAAAATAGTCCCCCATTCGGATCTCCGGGCGGGGACTACTCAAGATGACGTCGTTATCAGGAGAAAGAAAACTGGCATTCTACGGGTCGGAGCGTGGAATGTCAGATCCCTTAATCGGGCAGGTAGGTTAGAAAATTTAAAAAGGGAAATGGATAGGTTAAAGTTAGATATAGTGGGAATTAGTGAAGTTCGGTGGCAGGAGGAACAAGACTTTTGGTCAGGTGATTACAGGGTTATAAATACAAAATCAAATAGGGGTAATGAAGGAGTAGGTTTAATAATGAATAAAAAAATAGGAGTGCGGGTTAGCTACTACAAACAGCATAGTGAACGCATTATTGTGGCCAAGATAGACACAAAGCCCATGCCTACTACAGTAGTACAAGTTTATATGCCAACTAGCTCTGCAGATGATGAAGAAATTGATGAAATGTATGACGAGATAAAAGAAATTATTCAGGTAGTGAAGGGAGACGAAAATTTAATACTCATGGGTGACTGGAATTCGTCAGTAGGAAAAGGGAGAGAAGGAAACATAGTACGTGAATATGGATTGGGGGGAAGAAATGAAAGAGGAAGCCGCCTTGTAGAATTTTGCACAGAGCATAACTTAATCATAGCTAACACTTGGTTCAAGAATCATGAAAGAAGGTTGTATACCTGGAAGAATCCTGGAGATACTAAAAGATATCAAATAGATTACATAATAGTAAGACAGAGATTTAGGAACCAGATTTTAAATTGTAAGACATGTCCAGGGGCAGATGTGGATTCTGACCACAATCTATTGGTTATGAACTGCAGATTAAAACTGAAGAAACTGAAAGAAGGCGGGAATTTAAGGAGATGGGACCTGGATAAATTGAAAGAACCAGAGATTGTAGAGAGTTTCAGGGAGAGCATAAGGGAACAATTGACAGGAATGGGGTAAAGACATACAGTAGAAGAAGAATGGGTAGCTCTGAGGGGTGAAGTAGTGAAGGCAGCAGAGGATCAAGTAAGTAAAAAGACGAGGGCTAATAGAAATCCTTGGGTAACAGAAGAAATATTGAATTTAATTGATGAAAGGAGAAAATATAAAAATGCAGTAAATGAAGCAGGCAAAAAGGAATACAAACGTCTCAAAAATGAGATCGACAGGAAGTGCAAAATGGCTAAGCAGGGATGGCTAGAGGACAAATGTAAGGATGTAGAGGCTTGTCTCACTAGGGGTAAGGTAGATACTGCATACAGGAAAATTAAAGAGACCTTTGGAGAGAAGAGAACCACTTGTATGAATATCAAGAGCTCAGATGGCAACCCAGTTCTAAGCAAAGAAGGGAAGGCAGAAAGGTGGAAGGAGTATATAGAGGGTTTATACAAGGGCGATGTACTTGAGGACAATATTATGGAAATGGAAGAGGATGTAGATGAAGATGAAATGGGAGATAAGATACTGTGTGAAGAGTTTGACAGAGCACTGAAAGACCTGAGTCGATCATGGTCCCGGGAGTAGACAACATTCCATTAGAACTACTGATGGCCTTGGGAGAGCCAGTCCTGACAAAACTCTACCATCTGGTGAGCAAGATGTATGAGACAGGCGAAATACCCACAGACTTCAAGAAGAATATAATAATTCCAATCCCAAAGAAAGCAGGTGTCGACAGATGTGAAAATTACCGAACTATCAGTTGAATAAGTCACAGCTGCAAAATACTAACTTGAATTCTTTACAGACGAATGGAAAAGCTGGTAGAAGCGGACCTCGGGGAAGATCAGTTTGGATTCCGTAGAAATGTTGGAACACGTGAGGCAATACTAACCTTACGACTTATCTTACAAGAAAGATTAAGAAAAGGCAAACCTATGTTTCTAGCATTTGTAGACTTAGAGAAAGCTTTTGACAACGTTAACTGGAATACTCTCTTTCAAATTTTGAGGGTGGCAGGGGTAAAATACAGGGAGCGAAAGGCTATTTACAATTTGTACAGAAACCAGATGGCAGTTATAAGAGTCGAGGGGCATGAAAGGGAAGCAGTGGTTGGGAAAGGAGTGAGACAGGGTTGTAGCCTCTCCCCGATGATATTCAATCTGTATATTGAGCAAGCAGTAAAGGAAACAAAAAAAAAAAAAAAAAAATTCGGAGTAGGTATTAAAATTCATGGAGAAGAAGTAAAAACTTTGAGGTTCGCCGATGACATTGTAATTCTGTCAGAGACAGCAAAGGACTTGGAAGAGCACTTGAACGGAATGGTCAGTGTCTTGAAAGGAAGATATAAGATGAACATCAACAAAAGCAAAACGAGGATAATGGAATGTAGTCAAATTAAATCGGGTGATGCTGAGGGGATTAGATTAGGAAATGAGACACTTAAAGTAGTAGAGGAGTTTTGCTATTTAGGGAGTAAAATAACTGATGATGGTCGAAGTAGAGAGGATATAAAATGTAGACTGGCAATGGTAGGGAAAGCGTTTCTGAGGAAGAGAAATTTGTTAACATCGAGTATAGATTTAAGTGTCAGGAAGTCGTTTCTGAAAGTATTTGTGTGGAGTGTAGCCATGTGTGGAAGTGAAACATGGACGATAACCAGTTTGGACAAGAAGAGAATAGAAGCTTTCGAAATGTGGTGCTACAGAAGAATGCTGAAGATAAGGTGGGTAGATCACTTAACTAATGAGGAGGTATTGAATAGAATTGGGGAGAAGAGAAGTTTGTGGCACAACTTGACTAGAAGAAGGGATCGGTTGGTAGGACATGCTTTGAGGTATCAAGGGATCACAAATTTAGCATTGGAGGGCAGCGTGGAGGGTAAAAATCGTAGAGGGAGACCAAGAGATGAATACACTAAGCAGATTCAGAAGGATGTAGGTTGCAGTAGGTACTGGGAGATGAAGCAGCTTGCACAGGATAGAGTAGTATGGAGAGCTGCATCAAACCAGTCTCAGGGCTGAAGACCACAACAACAACAACAGGGAACAATAGTTTGAACAACTGAGATATTTTATATGCAGGTTTGTTTGTGTTTTGTAAATGTTTACTACCAATTAAATACTTTCAGGAGAATTTAAAATAATATCCATGAGTAATTTGTTTACCTCGGCGCAGTTAATGGTAGATGGTATCGAATGTTAATAGTATTCACACATGGGATTAAGAAACGAATGGATTTGTTTGAATAAGCAAGATTGTGGTGCGGACAGAAGGACACTGATAAAATGTGAGGGGATAACTGTGTAAGGAAAAAGAGAGAGGGGGAGATAGATAGATAGATAGATAGAGAGAGAGAGAGAGAGAGGGAGAGAGATAGAAAGCTCTGCCGGGACAAAACGTTTTAGAATAGTGAAAAAAGGCTCTGCGAGGGTGGTCTTCAATAAACTGTATGGCGTTACAATATTTCGAATGCACATGAAGTCGAGCTAAAGGAAGAGAGTGTAGAAACTGAGAAATATACATATAGTTATAGGTAATTTGCACCGACACTTAACTCGCGTAGGTATACGTGTTCCTTGACGATCGCTTGTGCGATTTCATTATACCCGGTTTGAATCCAGGTGGTCATATTTTTTTCTCAACAGTGATGGTAAATAAGCGTTTGGCGTCAGTGGTCGGGAGGCCCCTTACGGGGCAGGTCCGGCGGCCTTGCTGCATTCGACGCCATATTGGGTGACCTGCGCGGCGGATGGGGATGAAATGATGATGAAGACAACACAACACCCAGTCCCTGAGCGGAGAAAATCCCCGACCCAGCCGGGAATCGAACCCGGGCCTCTTAGGACGGCAGTCCGTCGTGCTGACCATTCACCTATCGGGGCGGACTTCTCAACAGTGATTCACCACAAAAGGAGGAGAGACGGTGTGAAGTGATGATAATCATTAGACTTCGCGACAATGTCCTGTGTCAGTAAAGTCTCGTGGAGTGAGAAAATGTAACACTGCCCATCTGTCCGCTAGAAAGGTATTAAGGTTGATGGGACCATGAAAGTAATTCGAGAAGTAGAGTCTATTTCGTGGTAACCAATTTTACTCTTTTCTTTCTCTCATCATCACCATCATCATCATCGTCATCGACAGAATCACGATAGACAACAACAAAAAGAAAGACCAAAGCAACAACAGCAACTACTACTATTACATGTTAAAGAAGATGCACTAGGAAGGAGGTATGAAAATTAGTCATAAATTGTAATTTATTTAGTCACTGATGGAAAATGCTAAATTGTACTCTGGCGACCGATAGATGAGTGGAGGGACGTTGCAGCGCAGTTTCACCGCACAGCTGGCAAGGGTAGTAAACAGCGAACATGTCGGCACCAGGGCACAAAGCGAATTTCATTCCGTGTGCAGATGGACACTAATTGCGCCTCACAGATAGGCACATGAACAAAATAAACAGATGGCAGTATTTTGAGAGTGGACGTATAGTTGGGCTCAAAGAGGGCCATTGGCGTAATGGGAGAATCGCTCAACATTTGAATGGAAGGGATGCCACTGTTCGACGACGCTGGCAGGAATGAGTGAACCATGGCCGAACGCACCATCAGGAAGGGAGCTGATAGAACGTGACGACCGAGCAATCGTCTGAGAGCAGCTCCTGATTCACCATTATCATCGATCCGACGTGCAACTGGACCGTTAATAGGCGGCTGTCAGAATGAGCGCTGAGCTACCTTGCGCCGAATACCATTAACCTCTGTACACCAACCCATGGTGCAGCCCAAAATCGGCCCTGAATCTCATTGACTAGATGTAATGTCTCTTGCAACGGTCTCTCCGCTTTCAAAAATATAAACTTACGGAACTGATGACTATTTTGTAGAATTTATTCCATTATATTCTGACAGACTGGTACAGCAACGATCTGGATTTATTTCGGATAGAGAAACAGTCTGCGTTGCAAAGTTATTTATTCCGGTGACGCTTTTCAACTTTTTAGGGAATCATCACCCTTGTAACCTCCCAGCAGAAATATTAAAAAATATAAAATGCAACCAAATGTAACCTCCCAGCAGAAATACTGGAATGGAAATGGAGCCAAGTGTAACCTCCCCACTCAAATAATAATTAAATGAATTTTTCTAATATTGCAACCTCTGAACAAAATTGGCTCCCATTTATTGTCCGTGTGCAGAAATGCATTCACATTTAATGTTACCACAAAAATTCTTTTCTCATTTAATTTCAAGTTCGAAACAGAAAAATTCCTAAACACCAAAAATAATAAAAAAGTTTTGTAACCTGATGAATTTTATGAGGACAGCGGCGCTGACCTTCGGCCCTGTATTCTGAATAACAAAAGCAAAAATTCTTACCTCATTAAAACTGAATTATATCTGCTCTTAATTAGTCATTTTTCAACACAGCTTCGTGCAATGCTGGCATATATTTTTTTTGATTCTTGGAAGCAATAATAATGCGTTAGAAATTCTTTAAATTGAAATGAATGCTTTTCTTTAAAAGAGTTGCTTTATATTATAAAATTATTATTGGGGCATTTTTTGAACAAATTAAGTTACAATTAACATACATTATTAATTATGCGCAAGGCTGCTTCTTTACCGTCTACAACAATACTCATCCTCCAGAATCCTGACCAGTGTCGCGAGCAGAGCACACAGCCGACGCATGCCGACTCCCGCCGACTCACGCAGCCTACACCAGACTACTACCGACTCGCCACTAAAGCCGACCGACTACTACTGTCGACTCGCGCAGTCAAGCGCAGACAAGCGACAAGCAACAACTAACGATAAACTACTCTCTGGTCAGAGATTCTGTCATGCCTCGCCCATCGCCGGCAAAGCATACGTCTTACATAGGGCATTTCTTTGAACAAATTAAATTACAATTAACATACACTATTAAATATGCGCAAGGCTGCTTCTTTACCTTCTACAACAATACTCATCTTCCAGAGTCCTGACCAGAGTCGCGACCAGAGCACACAGCCGACGCATGCCGACTCCACCAGACTACTACCCACTCGCAACTAAAGCCGACCGACTACTACAGACGACTCGCGCAGTCAAGCGCAGACAAGCGACAAGCAACAACTAACGATGAACTGCTCTCTGGTCAGAGATTCTGTCATGCCTCGCCCATCGCCGACAAAGCATACGTCTTACATAGGGAATTTCTTTGAACAAATTAAATTACAATTAACATACATTATTAAATATGCGCAAGGCTGCTTCTTTACCTTCTACAACAATACTCATCTTCCAGAGTCCTGACCAGAGTCGCGACCAGAGCACACAGCCGACGCATGCCGACTCCACCAGACTACTACCCACTCGCAACTAAAGCCGACCGACTACTACAGACGACTCGCGCAGTCAAGCGCAGACAAGCGACAAGCAACAACTAACGATGAACTACTCTCTGGTCAGAGATTCTGTCATGCCTCGCCCATCACCGGCAAAGCACACGTCTTACATAGGGAATTTCTTTGAACAAATTAAATTACAATTAACATACATTATTAAATATGCGCAAGGCTGCTTCTTTACCTTCTACAACAATACTCATCCTCCAGAGTCCTGACCAGAGTCGCGAGCAGAGCACACAGCCGACGCATGCCGACTCCCACAGACTACTACCCACTCGCAACTAAAGCCGACCGACTACTACAGACGACTCGCGCAGTCAAGCGCAGACAAGCGACAAGCAACAACTAACGATGAACTACTCTCTGGTCAGAGATTCTGTCATGCCTCGCCCATCACCGGCAAAGCACACGTCTTACATAGGGAATTTCTTTGAACAAATTAAATTACAATTAACATACATTATTAAATATGCGCAAGGCTGCTTCTTTACCTTCTACAACAATACTCATCCTCCAGAGTCCTGACCAGAGTCGCGAGCAGAGCACACAGCCGACGCATGCCGACTCCCACAGACTACTACCCACTCGCAACTAAAGCCGACCGACTACTACAGACGACTCGCGCAGTCAAGCGCAGACAAGCGACAAGCAACAACTAACGATGAACTGCTCTCTGGTCAGAGATTCTGTCATGCCTCGCCCATCGCCGACAAAGCATACGTCTTACATAGGGAATTTCTTTGAACAAATTAAATTACAATTAACATACATTATTAAATATGCGCAAGGCTGCTTCTTTACCTTCTACAACAATACTCATCCTCCAGAGTCCTGACCAGAGTCGCGAGCAGAGCACACAGCCGACGCATGCCGACTCCACCAGACTACTACCCACTCGCAACTAAAGCCGACCGACTACTACAGACGACTCGCGCAGTCAAGCGCAGACAAGCGACAAGCAACAACTAACGATGAACTGCTCTCTGGTCAGAGATTCTGTCATGCCTCGCCCATCGCCGACAAAGCATACGTCTTACATAGGGAATTTCTTTGAACAAATTAAATTACAATTAACATACATTATTAAATATGCGCAAGGCTGCTTCTTTACCTTCTACAACAATACTCATCCTCCAGAGTCCTGACCAGAGTCGCGAGCAGAGCACACAGCCGACGCATGCCGACTCCCACAGACTACTACCCACTCGCAACTAAAGCCGACCGACTACTACAGACGACTCGCGCAGTCAAGCGCAGACAAGCGACAAGCAACAACTAACGATGAACTGCTCTCTGGTCAGAGATTCTGTCATGCCTCGCCCATCGCCGACAAAGCATACGTCTTACATAGGGAATTTCTTTGAACAAATTAAATTACAATTAACATACATTATTAAATATGCGCAAGGCTGCTTCTTTACCTTCTACAACAATACTCATCCTCCAGAGTCCTGACCAGAGTCGCGAGCAGAGCACACAGCCGACGCATGCCGACTCCACCAGACTACTACCCACTCGCAACTAAAGCCGACCGACTACTACAGACGACTCGCGCAGTCAAGCGCAGACAAGCGACAAGCAACAACTAATGATGAACTGCTCTCTGGTCAGAGATTCTGTCATGCCTCGCCCATCGCCGACAAAGCATACGTCTTACATAGGGAATTTCTTTGAACAAATTAAATTACAATTAACATACATTATTAAATATGCGCAAGGCTGCTTCTTTACCTTCTACAACAATACTCATCCTCCAGAGTCCTGACCAGAGTCGCGAGCAGAGCACACAGCCGACGCATGCCGACTCCCACAGACTACTACCCACTCGCAACTAAAGCCGACCGACTACTACAGACGACTCGCGCAGTCAAGCGCAGACAAGCGACAAGCAACAACTAACGATGAACTGCTCTCTGGTCAGAGATTCTGTCATGCCTCGCCCATCGCCGACAAAGCATACGTCTTACATAGGGAATTTCTTTGAACAAATTAAATTACAATTAACATACATTATTAAATATGCGCAAGGCTGCTTCTTTACCTTCTACAACAATACTCATCCTCCAGAGTCCTGACCAGAGTCGCGAGCAGAGCACACAGCCGACGCATGCCGACTCCCACAGACTACTACCCACTCGCAACTAAAGCCGACCGACTACTACAGACGACTCGCGCAGTCAAGCGCAGACAAGCGACAAGCAACAACTAACGATGAACTGCTCTCTGGTCAGAGATTCTGTCATGCCTCGCCCATCGCCGACAAAGCATACGTCTTACATAGGGAATTTCTTTGAACAAATTAAATTACAATTAACATACATTATTAAATATGCGCAAGGCTGCTTCTTTACCTTCTACAACAATACTCATCCTCCAGAGTCCTGACCAGAGTCGCGAGCAGAGCACACAGCCGACGCATGCCGACTCCCACAGACTACTACCCACTCGCAACTAAAGCCGACCGACTACTACAGACGACTCGCGCAGTCAAGCGCAGACAAGCGACAAGCAACAACTAACGATGAACTGCTCTCTGGTCAGAGATTCTGTCATGCCTCGCCCATCGCCGACAAAGCATACGTCTTACATAGGGAATTTCTTTGAACAAATTAAATTACAATTAACATACATTATTAAATATGCGCAAGGCTGCTTCTTTACCTTCTACAACAATACTCATCCTCCAGAGTCCTGACCAGAGTCGCGAGCAGAGCACACAGCCGACGCATGCCGACTCCCACAGACTACTACCCACTCGCAACTAAAGCCGACCGACTACTACAGACGACTCGCGCAGTCAAGCGCAGACAAGCGACAAGCAACAACTAACGATGAACTGCTCTCTGGTCAGAGATTCTGTCATGCCTCGCCCATCGCCGACAAAGCATACGTCTTACATAGGGAATTTCTTTGAACAAATTAAATTACAATTAACATACATTATTAAATATGCGCAAGGCTGCTTCTTTACCTTCTACAACAATACTCATCCTCCAGAGTCCTGACCAGAGTCGCGAGCAGAGCACACAGCCGACGCATGCCGACTCCCACAGACTACTACCCACTCGCAACTAAAGCCGACCGACTACTACAGACGACTCGCGCAGTCAAGCGCAGACAAGCGACAAGCAACAACTAACGATGAACTGCTCTCTGGTCAGAGATTCTGTCATGCCTCGCCCATCGCCGACAAAGCATACGTCTTACATAGGGAATTTCTTTGAACAAATTAAATTACAATTAACATACATTATTAAATATGCGCAAGGCTGCTTCTTTACCTTCTACAACAATACTCATCCTCCAGAGTCCTGACCAGAGTCGCGAGCAGAGCACACAGCCGACGCATGCCGACTCCACCAGACTACTACCCACTCGCAACTAAAGCCGACCGACTACTACAGACGACTCGCGCAGTCTAGCGCAGACAAGCGACAAGCAACAACTAACGATGAACTACTCTCTGGTCAGAGATTCTGTCATGCCTCGCCCATCACCGGCAAAGCACACGTCTTACACCCTGAATGACAGTAACTGGACATGAAATCCATCCGTCATACGCTGAGGTGATAAAAGTTATGGGATAGCGATATGCACGTATGCAGATAGCGGTATAATCGCGTACCAAGATATAAATGGGCGGTTCTGTCATTTGTACTCAGGTGAAAAAGTTTCCGACGTGATTATGGCCGCACGACGGCAATTAAAAGACTTTGAACACGAAATAATAGTTGGAGTATATGCCGGCCGGCTGGTGTGGCCGAGCGGTTCTAGGCGCTTCAGTCTGGAACCGCACGACCGCTACGGTCGCAGGCTCGAATCCTGCCTCGGGCTTGGATGTGTGTGATGTCCTTAGGTTAGTTAGGTTTAAGTAGTTCTAAGTTCTAGGGGACTGATGACTTCAGAAGTTCAGTCCCATAGAGCTCAGAGCCATTTGAACTATTTTTGAACGTTCCATTGCGGAAGTCGTTAGGGAATTCAGTATTCTGGGATCCACAGTTTGACGACCGTGTCGAGAATACGAAATTTCAGGCATTACTTCACACCACAGACAAAGCAGTGCCGACAGCTCTCACTTAACGACCGAGAGCAGCGGCGTTTGCGTTAAATTGTCAGTGCTAACAGACAAACTACACTGCGTGAAATCAACGTGGGATGTACGATGAACAGATCCGTTGGGACAGTGCGGCGAGATTTAGCGTTAATAGGCTACGCTAGCAGACGACCCTCGTGAGTGGTTTAACTAACAGCGTTATATCACCTGTAGCACCTTTTTTGGGCTCGTTGCCATATCGATTGGAGCCTAGACGACTGGAAAGATGTGGCCTATCAGATGAGTCCCGATTTCAGTTGGTAAGAACGCCACGGAGCCATGGACCCAAGTTGTCAACAAGGCACTGTACAAGCTAGTGGTGGTTCCATAATGGTATGGGCTGTGTTTACGTGAAATGAACTAGGTTCTCTGGTCAAACTGAACCGATCATTGACTGGAAATGGTTTATCTTCGGCTACTTGGAGACCATTTGCAGCCATTCATGGACTTCATGTTCCCGAATAGTGATGAAATTTTTATGGATGACAATGTAACATGTCACCAGGTCACAACTGTTCGCGACTGGAGTGAAGAACATGTGGACAATTCGAACGACTGATCTGGCCACCTAAATCTCCGGACGTGAATCCCGTTGAACATTTACGGGACATAATCGAGAGGCATTCCATAACAATTTCTAAAATCGTTGGGGGAAGTGGCAACAAAACGACTATTCTCGTTGGTGTGTAGAATACATGAGTCTGGCGATATATCATCTGACTTTCGGAAAAGCATCATCCACACAATTCCGAAGACGGCAAGAGCTGACAAGTGCGAGAATTATCGCACAATCAGCTTAACAGCTCATGCATCGAAGCTGCTTACAAGAATAATATACAGAAGAATGGAAAAGAAAATTGAGAATTCGCTAGGTGACGATCAGTTTGGCTTTAGGAAAAGTAAAGGGACGAGAGAGGCAATTCTGACGTTACGGCTAATAATGGAAGCAAGGCTAAAGAAAAATCAAGACACTTTCATAGGATTTGTCGACCTGGAAAAAGCGTTCGACAATGTAAAATGGTGCAAGCTGTTCGAGATTCTGAAAAAAGTAGGGGTAAGCTATAGGGAGAGACGGGTCATATACAATATGTACAACAACCAAGAGGGAATAATAAGAGTGGACGATCAAGAACGAAGTGCTCGTATTAAGAAGGGTGTAAGACAAGGCTGTAGCCTTTCGCCCCTACTCTTCAATCTGTACATTGAGGCAGCAATGATGGAAATAAAAGAAAGGTTCAGGAGTGGAATTAAAATACAAGGTGAAAGGATATCAATGATACGATTCGCTGATGACATTGCTATCCTGAGTAAAGTGAAGAAGAATTAAATGATCTGGTGAACGGAATGAACAGTCTAATGAGTACACAGTATAGTTTGAGAGTAAATCGGAGAAAGACGAAGGTAATGAGAAGTAGTAGAAATGAGAAGAGCGGGAAACTTAACATCAGGATTGAAGGTCACGAAGTCAATGAAGTTAAAGAATTCTGCTATCTATGCAGTAAAATAACCAATGACGGACGGAGCAAGGAGGACATCAAAAGCAGACTCGCTATGGCAAAAAAGGCATTTCTGGCCAGGAGAAGTCTACTAATATCAAATACCGGCCTTAATTTGAGGAAGAAATTTCTGAGGATGTACATCTGGAGTACAGCATTGTATGGTAGTGAAACATGGACTGTGGGAAAACCGGAACAGGAGAGAATCGAAGCATTTGAGATGTGATGCTATAGACGAATGTTGAAAATTAGGTGGACTGATAAGGTAAGGAATGAGGAGGTTCTACGCAGAATATGTGGAAAACACTGATAAGGAGAAGGGACAGGATGATAGGACATCTGCTAAGACATGAGGGAATGACTTCCATGGTACTAGAGGGAGCTGTAGAGGACAAAAACTGTAGAGGAAGACAGAGATTGGAATTCGTCAAGCAAATAATAGAGGACGTAGGTTGCAAGTGCTACTCTGAGATGAAGAGGTTAGTACAGGAAAGGAATTCGTGGCGGGCCGCATCAAACCAGTCAGTAGACTGATGACCAAAAAAAAAAAAAAAAAAAAAAAAAAAAAAAAAAAAAAAAAAAAAAAAAAAAAAAAAAAAAATCGAGAGGTCAGTTCGTGCACAAAATCATATACCAGCAACCCTTTCGCAATTATGCTCGGCTATAGAGGCAGCATGGCTCAGTTTTTAATCAGGTGACTTGTTGAGTCCATGCCACGTAGAGTTGCCGCAGTACGCCAGCCAGAAGGAGATCTGACATGATGTTAGGAGGTATCCCATGACAATTTTCATCTCAGTGTTGAGTCATACAGGATGAGAGGCGGAACTTAATCACACCAGAAACAAAGCCTTAGCTGCACAGCAAAGGACCACTCTTACAGAACTATGTACTTGGTATCAGCTGTGGGCGTCACAACAGGTCCATTCACTTACGCAATCTGATTGTGCCCCAGAAGAATGAAACGCGTTACTGAAACAAATAACTTTGCAATTCAGAGCGATTTTCAACCTGAGACACTCTTTTGTAATCAACCTGCTTTTATCGGCCTTGTAAGCGATCACGGCCACAACATGGTGGCCGGCAGTTCTGATTTAGCAGCTGGAAGAGAGAGTGCATGCTCAACTGAAGTACGTCTAGTGACATAATTTCGAACTCTAGTGGTTGAGGTAAGCTGCGCATCGCCTTTGTTCTCAGCAACTAGTCTTTCGAGCAAATACAACAAGGGAAAGATAAGAAAGATTACAGCGTGTGCACCTTCAAATAAAGAAGCGTTGTATCGTCTTGCTACCTTTGCGGTTAGAAGCAGAGAGTAAATACGTAATCTTCTTAATGAAATTCTCTCCGATACCATACCCACCGAAGAGTCTACACACCTTAGATATGTATAATTACCGTAATCTAAACGTATTCATAACAATACTAAGAGGAGATGGCAGTGAAAGTCTGAACTGCCGTCAACCTCAAGTGGCTTCGTCGACGATGGACAATTAAAACTTAATCTGCCTTCCATTTTATCCTTTTAGGTCAATAACTTTTTTACCAACGTTATTACGGTTTACATCCCATAACTTTAGAACCGTAGGCTCCGAAAAAAATCGAAGGAAGCCATTTGCAAAGCACTCAATATGTTTTCCATATATAAAATGCTTTCTATCATACGTGACAATAGTTGGATACCATTATGAGCAAAATCCGATAAGCGTGTTGCTGTTAATTGTGTTTCAAATCAATTCATTTATCCACAGTCAAATCACTAAATTTTCCACGGCCAAAGAACTTCTCTGCGTAGGTGCATTGTGCTTACGAAAAATTATATCTTCTGCAATTCAGGCATTTGGTCACATTTTCGTCATTTAGGTGGACAAGACGACTTGCATGCGAGTAGCAAGTTATTATTTTATCCCTTGTAACAGCAATTAAAAAGTACCCTTCTTGTAGTCCAGAAAGCTCTGGTCATAACGTTATAGAGAGACGAAACTGATTTCGGTTTTTTTTAGCGCAGCTGTCAGCTGCGTTGTTTTGATTGTTCTCTCGTCCACAGTAACAAGTTTTTCGTAGTCTCAGATACTAAAACCGAATTTATCCCATCTGATAACAAAAAAAAAAAAGAAAACTATTCGACGGACGACGTTGCTAACAATCAGCAACGTCATGGAACTGTTTTCTTTTATATTTTTGTACCAGCTGGGTTATCCAGATTCGATCAGGGAGTTGATATGAGATTGTGTGGTAGTTGGAATGAAAGGATAAACATTAAAGTATAAGAGGTAAAATTTTTTATTGAAAACATGTTTTAACTATTTAAAATACTTGCGAAAGTATAAGAGCTAAAATTTTTTTATTGAAAACATATTCTAAGTATTTACAATACTTTTTGACAAACAACATTTTTCATTTTGTCATCCGGGGTGTATATGAACAAATTTTTGGAATTTTCTATGCGTATACTACTGGTATAGTCGTCCGTGAGAGAAGCAGGAATGTGTGAAGCTGCTGTCGCAATATTTTAAAGTTTATCCTCGCGCTTTGTTGATTGTAAAACTGTAGGCTAATTTGATTGGAAAGTGCAGTCTTTTAAATTGGAATGGAAATTCAGTAGATATCTGTAGTATTCTGCAGATAAATAGTGTGTGTGTGTCCTTTGTACTTTCTAGTCGTAAGTTCAGCTTCGACGACGTTATTCGAGACCTTTCTGACGCTTGTCCTTGTTCCATTAGATAGTTTTGGCGAGTTGAGATTTCTGAGTAGTACGATCGGAGATCCAGTTTTAAGTCGAAGGCAATGTAATGGTATTCCTGGTACCTGCAAAGACTTCAGAAATTCTGCAGGGAAGTTCACAGCCGGCCACGGTGGCCGTGCTGCTCTAGGCGCTTCAGTCCGGAACCGCGTGCCTGCTACGGTCGCAGGTTCGAATCCTGCCTCGGGCATGGATGTGTGTGATGTGCTTAGGTTAGTTAGATTTAAGTAGTTCTAAGTTCTCGGGGACTGATGACCTAAGATGTTAAGTCTCAGAGCCATTTGAACCATTTTTGAAGTTTACACTTCTTCAACGTTTACTATCGCGTCGATCGATTTGTATATTCTCTCCCCACCGGGAATTTTTTTTTTTTAATATTAAAGTTGATGCCGTTGACAATATTGTTTTTAGTCACCAAAATTGCCCTTTCAAATAGCCAGTCCGGATTGGTATAGTTGTGAACAATGTTAGTATAAATTTAGTCCATGAGTTCATTTTCATCAGTGCCTATGTCGCAGAAATCACTGTTGAGGTTAATGAGGACGGTCGTGCGGTCAGTAGGATATGTGCCATCTCGCTATTTGTAAAAGTTGTTGAGCAAAATGTGCTGTTGTTTCGTCTTTCGATAGTTCAACTCTCGTACTGTTTGTTAGTCGCAGTATTTGTATGTGGGGCCAGAGATGTGATTTTTTAAAAGCATGTATAGATCTCGATCTCATCTACTGGTGTTTGTCGAAAATCTCCTGAGAGTGTGAGTGCAGCTCCTTACATCAGTTCAGAATTTCCTCGTAAGTCTTGTGATGTTATGTCCATGGCTTCGAGTGATTATTAAAATGCCATTGTGCATTTGTTTCAGAAGATATTAGCTTGCTTTAGAAGTTCACACTGCGCATACGTTCTTGAGATTTTTGACACCGGAAACTATTATGCGGCTATATTCAGCGATAGTTGTAGGGCGAAATGGGCAGTTCGTCATCCTCCCACAAGTGTGGCTGCAATGCCGGATGATGCTAGTGCAAGTGAGATGTCTTGTTTAGCGCTTACCTGTACTTCCGTCAGCAACAGATTTATCACAAACGTTTTCTCCGTGCCGCCTGGTGCGTCCAAGTAAATAATTCCGCCAGTTTTGTTGTCGATCTGGTCCATTATAACGCTGTAAATTTGCTTTTGATTGTCATTGATGGGTGGTCTGTTGTGAGCAATGTATCGAAGTAGTTCGTTGATGTTGTAGCTTTTTTCCTTTGTTATTTTTTAAGTTTAGCACACTGATAGCATCTTTTCGTGGCGCTTGCATCCCAAGTTGTGCTAAGGTCTGGTTGTTTATTGGTAAACATTTACCTTCTTGGCGAATGAGTGTTTCATTGAAGATGTCGTTGAATTCGATGGTCATTTCAGGATGAGTTTGTCTGATATGGTACAGTCCATCATCACTCGTACTCTTCTTGAAGGAGTCCTACAGCTGTTTTGGAGTCGGTATGTTACTTGTTATTGGAATTGTGGCGAATAAGTCTCTCATTTGTTCGGCTGAGCTCGTGAGGAGTGTTAACTCCCAGTGGTTGTCGTTTTCCAGTAGTCCTAAGCGCTGGCATCTTTCTCTGTACGTCTGGCACAGGTAACCCTCAACAGTCTTGAGATCTGTGAAACTTGTTGGTTCCCGTATTTCGTGTAACAACATCCGTAGATAGATGCAACGTTTTTCGGATTTACGGTGTATACTCGGCCTATTGCGCTAATTTGGATGATTCCTGGATGATCTACTGGAATTACTTGTTTTCACCATTGAAAGATTTTTCTTCCTGTGTTCCAAGTCGACAAAATAGGAATGTTTTCGGGAATGGATCCATTTGGCACAATTGGTAAAAAGCTCTTAATGTTGTGTTCTGGGGTGGTTCGCTTGCAATTTTTCTTGTGGTATATTTTGTGAAGTAAACTCTCTGTCTATTCTCCAAACGTACTGCTGGATATTTTACAGTTGGTTTGCGCTCGTGTATAGAAAAACAGCAAATCCGCCACGCTGCTTCGTTACAGTTGATGTATCCTACCTTTTGGTACTTGAAAATTCGGCGTTTCTCTCTTCTTGTTCGTTGTCTTTGGCTGTTTCAAATATTGACGTGTCAGTTCTTTTGTTCACATACTTACGGACATATTTTATGGATTTAAATGAGTTGCGGTATTCTACGTTTAGATGTGATTGGAAAATTTTGGAAAGCACTGTGTTGTATGGTACTACTCGTTGATTATCTATTTCCAGTTCGTCGCTTCCTGGTATTAGTATTTTTGCTGTGAAGCCACCGTTTTTGGGTAATCGTCTTCTCTATTGCGATAGCCATAAACTCTGGTTCGTGTGTCGTCCAAGTATGGTTTTCAGTATTTTTTCTACATTTTCCATCATGGCGAATTGGGCTTTAATCGCCCGGAAGGTCCGTGAATCATGTTTTCCGCTACTATGTAGTATAGTTCCGGATCTTCTTACAGATTGGCAAATTAAGCTTTGATTTTTTCCGGTACCCGTGGGATGAATTCCGTCGTGTAGCCATATGAGATTGTGCGAGTGAGGCAGTCTCGTTTTTGCCATACGATAGTGTACATGCAGCATCTAACTGTTCCAAAGATGTGGTACTTTGTGATGGCTTCGGAAAACTCGGGCTGTTATGTCACGTAGATACATGGGACTTGTCCGTATCTTCGTTGTTGTTTGATTTCTGGCCACAACGAGTTGCATGTGAATGTTATGAAGAGCTCAGGTCGTCCACATTCTCTTATGTAGGTCATGGCATCTTGAATGTATAGGTGCCTGTGTCTCGGACTTCATATGTATGATAAGGGTAAGATTACCATTGTTCCAATGTCGTCAATCTTTCCGTCATTCATGATTTCGTCTCGAAGGTGCATGTATTTTTCCGTATGTAGTTTCTTCTGATTAAGCCTTGTGTAAAGCATACGTTGAGCTTCTGTTTTTATACACATATCCAGGAATTGTTAGAATTAACGGCGAGTGCTGAGAATTTGATTCTACACTGTAGAACCAAAGAAAATCTCATACCTGCCTAATATAGTGCAGGGCCCACGGGGGCTGAACTGACACCATGAATCCTGCAGGGCTGTCCAAAAATCCGTAGGATTGCAAGGGGGTGGAGATCTCTTCTGAACAGCACGTTCCAACACATCCCATGTATGCTCAATAATGTTCATGTTTGGGGACTTTGGTGGCCAGCTGATGAGTTTAAACTCAGAAGAGTGTTTCTGGAGCCACTCTGTTGTAATTCTGGACGTGTGGGGTATCGCTTTGTCCTGCTGGAATTGCCCAAGCCCGTCGGAATGCACAATAGACATGAATGGATGCAGGTGATGAAACAAGATGCTTACGTACGTATCACCTGACAGAGTCGTATCAGGGGTCCCATATCACACCAACTGCACACGCCACTCATTACAGAGCCTCCGCCAGCTTGATCAGTCCCGTGCTGACATGCAGGATCCATGGGGCATGAGGTTATCTCCATATCCGTACACGTCCATCCGCTCGATACAATTTGAAACGAGACTCGTGGGATCAGGCAACATGTTTCTAGTCACCAAAAGTCCAATGTCGGTGCTGACGGGCTCGGCGTAAATCTTTGTGTCGCGCAGTCATCAAGGGTACACGAGTGGGCCATCGGCTCCGAAAGCCCATATCGATGATGTTTCGTTGAATGGTTTGCACGCTGACATTTGTTTGTAGCCCAGCACTGGAATCTGTAGCACTTAGCGGAAGGGTTGCACTTCCCTTACATAGAACGATTCTCTTCAGTCATCGATGGTCTCGTTCTTGCAGGATCTTTTTCCGGTCGCTGATTTGATATTTTACCGGATTCCTGATGTTCACGATACACTCATGAAATGGTAGTACGGGAAAGATCCCCACTTCATCCCTACCTCGTAGGTGCTGTGTCCCATCGGTTGTGCGTCGGCTATAACACTACGTTCAAACTCGTTTAAATCTGGATAATCTGCTATTGTAGTAGCAGTAACCGATCTAACACCTGCGCCAGACACTTGTCGTCTTATATAGGCGTTGCCGACTACAGTGCCGTATTCTGCCTGTTAACATATATCTGTATTTGAATACACTTGCCTATACCAGATTCTTTGGCGCTTCAGTGTACGTTTCTTATCATTAATCGGTGTAATGGTGCTCCTTTTGCAATTAGAAAAAATATTATGTATTCCCGATAAGAGCAAAAAGAACAAACAGACAGGTAGCCTCGAAACTTTCCGCTGCAAAATTAATTTTATCTACTGTTCCCTAATCTTACCAGGTCGTCTTTCCTTCCTAGCATTAAATGATTTAAATAAATCTGTACTTTGGTGATACTTTTGAGTATGAAAGTAGAAACTGACCTTTTCATCAAAAATAAAATATTTAGTGCAGTGGATCTTAATTCTTGGCTGAAAAAGAGTAAATTATTAATTTTGCAGTAATGCGTGGTGTCTCCAGAGTGCAATCAAGCGCACCCAAGGTTAAAGTTCTTAATAGTAAGCGATAAGAAACAGATTTTCAAGATATACATCATAATGTAGCTCTGAAAAATTCTTGACGCTGTTGTTGAAGAGCAAGTCAGACGGATACGATTCTAAGCAACTATGATAGTCTGTGTCGGTAGGGTAAGTTCCACAAATGTTTGCTTTTCACAAAAGAGAATCTGTTCATTCCAAAAGGCCGTGTTATTAATCAGGGATCGCACCGTACTACCTAGCATTCAAAATCCTAAGTCTTCTGCTTGCTTGCACTTTGTATCGTAATTAACTTCAGAAATGAGAAAAATTTTACCTTTTAAGACAACAATTATTATTTCATAAAAACGTTCTTCTCTGTGCTCAATTATTACACTATATATTTAGACAAGAGCGTATATTGACAAAAATTAACATTTTATGATATCTCAGAGCAATGGCGGCTGTCGTTTCCCTTTTTAACAATAAAATTACTCCTCCTTTGAAAATACGTCCTTCCGTATTTAAGTCTGCTATCAGAAAAGAATACGAAAGTTTGTTAAAAATCACGGAACGCTAACAAGCCAACGATATTATTTACAATTCTACGCTCTCACAAGTGAAAATAATAATCCAGGCTATTTAAAGCGGAGAGGTTGTTCCCTGGCATAAGTAATTGATGAAATTATTTCCAACGGCTTACATTCACGTCACGGCTTGTACGTATGCTGCCCAGTGCGGTAGAAAATTCGTCTGTTTAAGGCGGATTTAATCGATTTTAATGTTTTACTCCATGTGGTTCTTTGTCGGCTCGAAAAGTATTTATATGTTCATTAGAAATCAGTCGGTCTACTGCCGGCGTTGATTATGTGAATCAGCTCAAACCACTTATATTTGTGCATCGTTGATCAATTTCTGTTTCTTCACTTCCGATGAAATATACTTGCAGAAATGTATGGTCTCCGTTGGGTAGTGGTTGTAAAGATGTGACAGATTAGTCCTTGGATGGAAAAACTTTATTTCACCTCGGTTAGTTTATTCGAAGTGACACCGAAATAAGTCATTTGGAAGCAGGCATTGTACGCTTTTACATTTTGAAGTAAGTGTTTTGATTCAGGAATTTCTACGGTCATGTAATGTTACCTAATGTTCCGATTACGATATATTTGTTTTTGTAATATTCTTTCATCGAGTTGTAGTGGAATGCTTCATTTGTTAGGTTGCACTATTTACTTGTCCTAGTGCGTCCTACTCGTCGGGTGATATTTTCACGGCTGGCTTGAGCTCGCAGTCTTTTATTATGAGATTGTGTTGCAATTCTCGATTCTTCAGTCATTTCGCTGTTCTCCGGTTTCTCTGCTTCTCACGGTGCTCATTCTCGTTCGTTGGGGACATAAACGTGCTTCACGCCCTTCGTGTGTTTCGGTTTTTCGCTGTTCTTTTTGTTTTCGGTGTTATGTTTCAGAACTGGTAAATTCTCCTCCTCTTTTACATTTGGGCATTCTCTAAAATATAAATCAAATAGACCCTTTATTAATAAATGCACTAAGTACACTTTACCCACTTTATTTTCAATTTATATTCAGTCACCGTATAACTTTGATTACTCACATTTCACTATATGTTTTTATTCGTTCTCTACACTACTGTTTCGCAATTCTTGATATTTCAATCCGTTCATTTCGTTGTTCTCCTTTCTATGCTTCTCACGGTGCTCATTCTCGTTCGTTAGGAAGTCAAACGTGCTTCGGGCTCTTCATCTGTTTCGTTTTTTCGCTGTTCTGTTCGTTTTTGGCGTTTTGCTTCAAAACTGGTAAGATCTCCTCTTTTACTTTTGGGCTTTGTCTAAAGTATAAATCAAATATACTTTTTATCAACAAACACGCTAAGTATGCTACAACATTTTTCACGCTTGATTTTCAATTTATATTCAGTTACTGTATCACTTTGACTACTCACACTTCACTAAAGACTAACTGCACCAAAGCCGATTAAAAAACAAGATAACCGAGAGTCCCGTGGTCACGGTTAAAACTTAATCGCAATTAAGTTGCCTCTGTGCTGCACCAAAGTTAAACACCGATTACCAAAACGCTGTTAGCTAATCGGGAGTTTGACCGCGGTTAACCCCACGTGCTACAAAGGAAAGCGCCCATATACATGCAAAGACAATGATATTCGCTGTCTGCCTGTGGAAAGGGTGCTGTAACCGCCTTGGTTTGTGGTACTTAGTGCGCTTTTCATATGGTTTGCGTAACGTGAGCGTTGTTACTGCACTATGGAGAACAAGAAAAGGAGGACAAGTTTTTCCAAATTCGAAGTAGACATTCTTTTGGAGTTGGTTGCCGTCGATTCAAGTATATTAGAGTGTAAAAACGGATGGTTGGACAGTTAGGGAAAAACTGGATGCATGGGAAAATATAGCAACACAATTTAATTCAACTTCAGGTAAGATTAAATTTTATTTGAATCATAAATCGACAAATATCTGTTATTAATGTAAATTAAAACACTGTTTTTCATGGTGCTTAGATTAATATTGAATAACAATTCAAGACACACACAACAAAAATGATATTAGCTACTACAAAATATGTCCATTTCATGTGTAACAAAAAGAAGGCCTGAAAGGCTTAAAACATGTTATGAGAATTTGACGAGGAGGTTGCGGAAGGAATTTGGCTGAAGAGAAGGTTCAAGTCTATAAAACAGGAGGAGGAAGGCAGTACCAGTACCTAAAAAGAGTCCATACGAGGCAAAACTACTGGAAATAGTTGGCTCATCATTAAAGCCACTGGAAAATACCTTTGATTCGGATGCACAGTACAGTGTAATAATGGATCTAAATGTAGATGTAGTTGATGATGCAGCAGTTGGCGATGCCAGCAGTATCACAAACAGTAAAGGAACTGTAATTGCTGCTGAAGCTGGCGAAAGCCTGATCCCAGCACGGGTTGCTGTGGAGAATATTCAACAACCCTTCTCCAAACCTTCAAGTGCAGGAACACAAGAAACATGTAATCGGATGCCACCGAGACCTAAACCAACTTCCTCCTCTGCACTGGACAGTGTGATGCAGAAGGGGTTGGAAGTACTCCAACAGCAGCTGGAAATGATGAAGAGAGAACATATGAAAGAAATGAGAATAAAAAATCTCAAAATTTTGGCACTAAAAGAAAAATTAAAATATTGGAAGCGGAAGAATTCTACCGAATGTAATGTAAATGTTTAAAAAAACATTTTGTTATTTGTGCACTATAATAATTTCAAATAAAAATAATTACATATTTTACGTCTATGAAGTAACAGTTTACCTCAGTGAAAATGTTCATCAATTGTAGTGCGACAAACTGCTCGTCCTGGTAATGTGTCATCATGATACATTTGTTGACAGGGAGGCTTTGGCTCATTATCGTCGATATCGGGGTCCCTCTCGCTACGTAATAGCCTCAGCAGCCGCATAATTTCCGTATCTTCTGGTGGCTCTTCTTTGCTTGTGTTCATTGCAATATTATGTAAGACAGCCGTACTCACTACAATTGTCATTGTCTTTTGTGGATTACGCCTCATTCCCATATAGATAAAATGGGGAATCTCCTCTTCCGCAAACCATATTGTCTCTCCACAGTGTTCCTTGTTGTAATGTGAGACCTATTATATCGGTGCTCTGCCGCATTCTGTGGATTTGGAAGTTGTGTCAATAAGTAAGGTCTCCATGCATAGCCACTATCTTCTAGGAAGTGACCGACTGGTATTTCACCATTTTCAAACTGTGCGCTTCGAGTTCAATTACGAAATGATGTACTATCGTGCACAGAGCCAGCCCACCGAGCCAGAATGTCCCGTAGTATTAAATTGTGGTCGCTGATTGTTTGACAATTAAAGGAGAAATATGATAACCTATTGCGGAAAAGTTCTGCATTCTGTCCCCCAGGTGACTGAATCCTTATGTGAGTGCAATCCACTGTACCAATGACTCCAGAAAATCCAGCCAGTGTGTTGAAACTTTATGCACTGACGAGACATTGTTTCTATGATTCCCGATATTTCACTTATAATTCTTTGTGCCGTTGTAAAATGTACATTAGCACTGTCAGCAATTACTATATTAAATGCTCCAGTTACGAATGCCCTTAATGTCATCATGGGCGAGACAGGATTATTTCGGTAAGTTTGAAATTCTAACCTATCGTGGATTTGATGCAATAACCACCACACTGTTTCTTTTGAAAGACGAAACCTCTCGTCAAATTTCCGGTCATTGTAATCTTCGAAAGGATTTCCCCTTTCCAGAAGTACACCAACACGGTTGCGACGATTTATATGTTGAAGATATAGCTTTTCTTCGTCTTCTATGCCATCTAAAATGTCAAAACGCGCTGCCCTGTTACGTGTTTACAATAAGTTAACCGCAATCAATTCAAGATAATCGACCCTTCGAGATCGGTTAACTTTAATCGCGATCAAATCCCTCGATTAACTTTGATCGAGGTTGGTGCAGCCGAATATCGAGTTAATCAGGGTTAAATGCTGACTTGACCTCGGTTACATTGTAATCGGCGTTGGTGCAGTCGGCCTTAAATATCTTAATTCACTCACTGCACTAATTTTTCGGTTCCTCCCTTTGTCATCGATAAGAAACTAAACCCAACCGGCTCTTGCTTTATATGTCTCTACCAGTGGACAGCCCCACCAGTGGCGAATTCCAGAACATACCAAAATTTCGAATGGTCCACAATGTTCCAGAACATTCCACAACATTTGAGAGTGTTCTGGAATGTTCCACATTGATCTGGTATGCCCCCGAACATTCTGGAATCTTCCCGAATGTTCCAGACTATTCTAGAACATACCGGATCACTGTGGAACATTCTGGAACATTCTGGAATGTTGTGGGATGCTCTCGAATTCTCTCGCTTTTTTTGGAATGTTCTCGATTACTCTCGAATATTCTACAATGTTTTAGAAATGTCTAGAGGGTGACACTTCCCAGCCCTTATGTTTTCAAAACCATGCCCTTAAGGTAAAAAACGGGAATCTTAATGGATGGAGGATAGAGGGCTGCCACATCATATAACTCCCTTGATCGCACCGGGACTCGTTTCTAAGTTTTAGCTGCAAGCACATTGTACACGTACTTTTATAATATATTGTATATTGATTATATTACGTGATATCACCATATATGCACTAGCATTCGACGGACAATTATTGTTCTGCATCACGGAGTCGTCAAAGTCTGAAGTGGTTGTAGTCTCAGCGACTGACACTCTTCAAAAAAGAAAGTTATTGGCAGAAGAATACAGCTGTGACTGTTCACTGAAATTGTGCGTACCAATACAGCGTCCCATCTCCACTCTCTGCATCTATACCTACATGGATAGTCTGCAAATCTCATTTAAGTGCCTGACAGAGGATTCATCGAATCACTTTCACAATAATTCTCTATTATTCCAATCTCGCACAGCGCGCGGAGAAAACGAACACCTATATCTTTCGATGCGAGCTCTGATTTCCCTTATTTTATTGTGGTGATCGTTTCTACCTACGTGGATCGGCGTCAACAAAATAGTTTCTCATTCAGAGGAGAAAGTTGGTGATTGAAATTTCGTGAGAAGATTCCGCTGCTACGAGAAACGCATTTGTTTTAATGATGTCCACCCCAAAGCCTGTATCGTTTCAGTGACATTCTCTTCCAAATTTCACGATAGTACAAAATGGTGCTGCCCTTCTTTGAACTTTCGCGATGTACTTCGTCTCTCTCTTTCTCTCTCTCACTCTCTCTCCCCCCCACCCCCACCCCCCACCCATCTCCCACCGAACCACTGTGTCTTACCACAGTCTCAGTCTCAGTTGCGTAACCAAATATCTTTACGAGGAGGGCCTGCTGGAGCGATGAGTCACGGTATTTACATGCGTAGGCGCGTTTGGCGCCAGCTGTATCAGTCTAGAGTTCACCGTTCGTTCCCCAGATTTATGACGACGTTCTTACTTCGTGAACTATTCCAAATGGCAGCTGCTTCGTCCAGTGGTGTCCTCAGGGCAATGAATATTTAGCTTCAGTTGCAAGGACCTATTTTACAGCTGTGTGCACTTGTACGATGTTATGGACAAATGCCATCTTAGAACACGATAACGTATCTAACCAGAAGGCACACATGCCGTAAGTTTTAAAGTGAATATTGTCTCGAATGAAAAACAGCCCACAGTTGCACTAATTATGTTTATTCTAAAGGTTTAGAATAAACATGATTAGTGCAACTGTGGGCTGTTTTTCATTCGAGACAATTTCGTAACGGTTGCTGGTGTTGCTGCCATGATGAAAATAATGAAAGTGAATATTCATTATCTTAGTGGACACTGAATATCACCAGATTTTGACTTACAAGGTGACAGTGGCGTACAGTCCGTAATCAATCGAGGGTGCCGGGGTGAATTTCAAACTTCTGTGCTATTTGTAGCGTGGACACGTGACAGCTTTAACGATGAATCGTGTGTCGGTTGGTGATGGAAGGTCCAACGATTGCTCTGTTTCTTTTCAAAAGAGCAAGCACTGGTTTACAATCTCTCTCATCCTTTCATTTCCGAAATATTCCATAATACCAAACACACAGCACTGCGCTAGATATTCATGACTTTCATCCACACAATGCAGGTTCATCAATACATGAAGGCGACGAGAAAAGTTCGCTCTGTCTCACCTATTCACCCATTCTACCGACCCTACTTTCACACCTTAATATATCCCACTAATACGATGTTTATGGTTTAAATGATAGAAAAGCAACACACGACAAGATAATATTACGCTTAAAAGTGTCCAAACGACCTGAATTGCGTTCCGACTGGTTTGTACGCAACCCACATAACGTAACTTTATTGCAGGCCCTGTAATGAATCCAGATGCAGATTAATAACACGATAATACATATATCCGGAAGCATATTGTTGTAAACTAAAAGAAAGTTAGAACCAGAAATTACATGAACATATTTTTACTGGTCTGAGACTTGGGATTCCTATCAGCAACTACTATCACGGCTTAGATGCTGTTTCAGTCGCAAGTAACGAAGTGCGTGCATCCTTAAACATGAAATGACCTTACGTAAAGTTTGTTCTGGACGGGGATTAGATCCCAGCAAGTAATCGGTTTGTTCACTAAACACAATCGAATGCCAGATATCGAATTTGAAAATTGACACGGGTGTCCGAAACTAGTCACCATCAAGAAATAAAAACTAGATACTTCCCAATGTAGCTTATGACAAAGCTATAACAATTTATTTCAATTATACGACAAGTTGCGGACCAATTTTTCACCTGCAGCATGCTGCAAGTTCCTAAGTACGTTCTGTGCTGAATGGGAATCAAGCTCCAGACACATCACCATTGTTGTTTACACACGAAGAGACGTGAGCTATTGAATTCTTTTTCGCTTGTAGCTAGCAGTGGCGTTTTTGAACCTCAAATGACGTGGTGAAAAGATCTGTATATGACTGGTTGTCGAAACCGGCACCAAAAGTTATTGTTGACAAAGCAATGAAAGGCGATAAAAATCATGTTCGTTTTTTAGTTTGAGTTTGATGTGCACAAGCTACAGCTTGAAGTGACATTACGAAAGATTTTGTGCCAGACCAAGATTCTAACCGTTCACGCAGTTTTCGTGGAGACGTTGAGGAGTTTGAAATCTTGGGAAAAACCAAAACGAGGGTGCTATATCGTCCCGAGGGGGTCAAATACAACGAAGGAATGATCGGAGTTCAAATGCCAGTCTAGCACCAGCATTTTCAAAAAGTTAAAATAAAATAAGAAAAAATGCCCTGTAACCTTATATGACGATTCGTTCATTAACCCTTTGCTGCCCAATTGGTCCACTTGGACCCATTACACTTTTTAGAAATTTCTGTTGTATCCACGAAAGCCCATTGGTTCCGCAAGGTATCACGGCGTTGCAGTGTATAAATTTCGTCAGTAGATGGCAGTGCCAACAGGACCGTGACTATACGGGATATTTCTTCTGTCTTTTCAAAAATGGTTCAAATGGCTCTGAGCACTATGAGACTTAACATCTGAGGTCATCAGTCCCATAGACTTAGAACTACTTAAAGCTAACTAACCTAAGGACAGCACACACATCCATGCCCGAGGCAGGATTCGAACCTGCGACCGTAGCAGCAGCGCGGTTCCGGACTGAGGCGCCTAGAAACGCTCGGCCACAACAGCCGGATCCGTCTTTTCATCACATGAATGCATGGAGATTGAAACACGTATGTAACGCAGCAGCGATGGCGAGGCATTGTAGCATCTGTGACCAGAGAGTATGCGCTTGACCGCGCGAGTGTTGCGAGCGGTTCTCAGTCAGTCTGTCGTTGCGAGTCTGTCAGTCTGTCGTTGCGTGTCTGTAGCTCTGTCTAGTTGAGAGCAGTACTCAGTCTGTAGTCGTCATGCAGAGCGGTCGGTCAGTAGTAGCAGCCCAGTGCGGTTGTGTGATGTAGGCGGTCGGCAACACTGGTCAAGATGAGGATTAAGGTATACTGTTAATTAATATAATCATTAGATAATGAAAAATTTTATTTATTGTAATTATTCTCCAACAAGTCTCCCAATAATAATTTTTTTATTTCAAAAGCATTTTCTCAGAAATTTAATTTTTTATTGAACTCAAGATTTTGTTGCACTTCCCAATTCATTCCACTTCTTTTGAAGAAAATTTTTAGTAAAATCACAAAAAAGGGGAATATTATTATTTGCAATGCAGTTCCTCCAAGCGGTGCACAACAACAAGAGCAGATATGTGACATCCATTTATTCTGAGGTAAGACTTTAATTCTGATTGTTTTACACAGGGCCAAAGACCGATATTTCGGTTTAATTGAATTTTTTGTCACTGAATGGACTTTAATTTTTTGAAGGATTTATATTTGAGTCAGATTGCGAATTTCACATTTTTTGTTGCCATTGTCAGTACATTTCATAGTGGGCAGGTTACGCATAGAGCCATGTCCATCAGCATTTCTAAATAATATTGCCATTTTCTTTTAAATTTCGGTGGGGAGGTTACACTCGGCTCCCATTTGTATTAAGTATTGTCACTTTCATTTCTTATAAAATTGCGGTGGGGAGGTTACACTTGGCGACACCCAGTCCAGGATCGTATTTCGTTGAGAGTCTTTTGAGCGACAGTCAGATATCTGCTCTTATTTGCTTAGATAATTAGGATTTGGCGCAACGCTTTTAATAATATTGTGACTTTCTTTCTACAGGTCAACGGCAATTTGCTGCTTTGTTGTATTTGTGTGTTGCTTTTGCATTGTGCTTATTTGTTTTGTGAAAAATTTTGACTATTGTAAAAATGCCGCGAAAGACTGTGAATAGTGTATCGCGAAGTATTGTGAATGAAATTACCGACTTAAACAATGTGACCGATAGTAATTGTGATACGCAACGTAATGATGACAATCCTGCGTTCACTAACAATCAGTGCATTCCAACCACTAAAGATGACTTTCACCTTAATGATGAACAAACGAACTCAATTGTCTCGTCTGTTAACTTGACGACAATTGATGACGCAGAATGCTCTATGGTAATGAGCGCTGCAGAGCTTAACACACCCGATTTGGAAAATTCAAGTAACGTACAGGCAAATTTGTCTAAAGAAAGTGATCAGGATACACAAAGTACGACGGATTTATTTAATTCCGGAACAGTGTCTGACAATGTACATCCGACTGATAAACGTTTTTGTAAATTACAGAATGACCAAATGGTCACACAAAACGCGACAATTGTAGATACACCATCAAACAGTAGTGAGAATAAAGTAGGTAATGTTACTTTGGAACAATTTATGACAATAATGCTACAGTCTAAGAACAAAAATGACGAAAATTTCAGACAACTTAGGGAAGATAACAAACAACAGAATGAAAACCTCAAGCAACTCAATGAACAGGTCAAACAACTTAGGGAAGATAACAAACACTTAAATGAAAAACTTGACAATAATGACGAAAATTTCAAACAACTTAGTGAACAAATTACAGCCGTTGCCGCGCAGTGCCATGACACTAAGGAACAGTTGCGCGTGGAAATTGAGGCTTGTTCACAAAAAAATAGCGAAGAAATAAAGTCTGTTGCGCAAGAATTAAGGGAAATGCAAACAGCCGCGACAAATACACTCAGAGACGAAATTAGCGGAGTCGCCAAACAGTGCTCTGAAAAAGCTACACAATTACGGGACGAGTTTAGAGCAATGACGGTAGAACTTTCGCGCACTATGGACGCAAAGATAGACACGAAATTCGAACAGCAGAACACTCAGATTAACGAGCGCTTTAATCAGCACATACAGAACAGTGATACGCGTTTCCGCAGATTTATTCAGGATCAAAACAAAGTAAAACGACAAGTCATGGAAACAATCACTGCACAGAGACAAGAGGACAAACGTAAAATATTCGCGAAAGCGAAGACGTATGTAGACAATAATATTACTACAGTGTCCGACAAAATTAATACCATAGAACAATTGAACGCGGAATTACGGGATGAAATTTCTGACCTTAAATCAAAAACAGATACACACACAGTAAATATTCAAACAGTGACAGATAGATTCGAACAATTAGATCTAACACAGGATTGTGATGTTATCAAAGGTGATGTTAAAAAACTGAGCGAAACTACGCGCAAGTTGCAAAAACAGATTAATGCGTCTGATTCTAAAACCGATGATCAGGTTAAGATATTGACTGAAAAATGTGATGAATTGGCCAGTCGTATTGATGTTATCGAAAATGCTAATGACAATAAATCAGACGATACTGCACCGGTTTCATTTATCCAAACGCCTGAATTTCAAAATTTACAGCAGACTATTAATGAGATCGATTCATCTAACAACACGTTACGTAGGAAATTATCAAATTTACAACAAGAAGTAACAGAAATGAAAAACACTTCTGTTAATAATACACAACAGACGCCACTTTATGAACATGTGTCAGACTCACGCAGCGCGTATAATTTGGGTAATCTGCAGAGAGTACGGGACTTAGATTCCGAACAACCACAGTTCAATAGATACTCTTACGATCCTGAACCTGTTCCATCATGCAGAGATGATAACTTCGACTACAAACATTTTCTGTCAGTGAGAAAGTTTAAGGTTTTCAAAAACGATAGAACGCAGATTCACCCACTGGATTGGATTCAACAGTTTAGTTTTGCTCTTCCACCGACTTGGCCTGTAACACATAAACTTGAATTTATTTGCAGTTTTTTGGAAGGCGAACCGGCAACTCGTATGAGACCGATCGCGAGACAGTGTTACTCGGTAGAGGAATTTCAGAATGCTTTTCTGTCAGCGTACTGGTCGAAGACGACACAGCGCGGAATTAAAGACCAACTAATTAGTTTGCCAAACTATGAAAACTCAAATTTTCCCAGTGTAACGCAATTTTTTGAGCATATGGTACAACAAAACCAGTACCTAAGTGAACCGTACAGTGAATCCGCACTTATACAACTATGCATCTCTAAATTACCACGGTCATTACGAGTGTCACTTCTAACGGGCCAGCAAAAAGAAAACATTTCAGCATTCAGAGATCTTTTACAGCTCTTGGAAGTACAGCAATCTGATTATTCTTTTGTAAACAAAAACTTTTTGAGTAACAACCAAGGTCAACAACAGTACTACAATTATGATCAGGGACGTAATTCCAGTCGGAAAGATAACAGACGTTTTAGGAACGACAATTACCAAAACTTTAATAACAGGCAAAATTCGAATTATCAATACCGTCAAAATTTTCAGCAACAGGAACAACAGTTTAGTAACAATAGAGGTGTTTCACAACAACAACATCAAAACCAGCCGGTTAACATACCTAACCAACAATGGAATACACAAGGTCAACCAGGCTTTAATGTTTCGCCGCGTGGACGTATAGCCCCTGGTACAACAAATAGTAATGTACGTCAGCAAGGAAACAACTACGTACAAAGAAGACAGTATTTCAATTCCTATCGTAATGCACCGTATAGGAATGACTATTACGACAGACGTAAAAATAATGAGGACAATTTTCAGCGAACATCTAACAACAGTCGGTCATACCAGCAGCAAAATCATACGCAAGAACATATTCTCATGAATGAACCCGACAGTAGGTACCATCCAGAGCGTAACACGCCTGGAAGAAGTAATAGGACAATTCAAATAGTCGAAATGCCACAGAATCCTCCTAATAATAATAACACGTCAGATAGAATCTGACTAAATACTGCACAGGACGCATCTTCTAGTAACACAAGCACTACCTTTGACACGCAAAATGTTGTTCACGAAAATGTAATTACTTTCGACGACATCAGAGACACTCTTTTACAGGAAAGACCAGTTATTCAGAAAACCATTTCACATCCTGTTATCGAAATTAAAATTGGTTCATCGAAATTTTCAGCAGTAATTGATTCCGGATCACCAATATCAGTAATAAATGAGGAGACTTTTAATGAGTGCAACAAAGAGAATACTTATCCGACATTACCATTAGGCAAAACAAAAGTGAAAGGAGCAGTGTCGAGTAAAGGTGTAGACGTTAAATTACAGACACATTTATCATTTTGTATTGGAGGTCATACTTTCCACTCTAATTTTTGGATTGTTCCCTTATTGACAACAGACATTATTTTAGGCACGAATTTTCTGGTACAACACGACGCAGTTATCGATTTTCAGAATTCTTATTTAATGTTAAAGGATGAAAACGTACAACTTGCTTTAGAATTTCAGCACTCACTATCTGCGGAAGAGCAAACAATTAACCGCACAGAGGTCATTTCCGCAACACGTGACGTAGACTGTAATCCCACATTGTTCACGGATACGTACGTACATAACTATAATACTCCAGACGAAGCTGACTACGACGTTATGCAGTTAATTTCTGATAAGGTTAAAGAGAGCAGTGCAACTACAGACGACGAACGAACGCAATTACACAAAATTCTTTTACAGCAAGCTCCAGTTTTTGACAACATTCCTGGTACTATGTCCGGCTTTATGTATGAATTTCAAGTCAAACCGCACGACACATTTAAAGCAAAGCATTATCCCATTCCATATATTCACAGAGAACAAGTTAAAAAAGAATTGCAGGATATGCTCGACCAAGGAATTATAGAACCAGCAGTTAGTCCGTACATAAACCCACTACATATTGTTAAGAAAAAAGATGGCTCACTTCGCCTTGTACTTGATTCACGTCACATTAATGACATTATTATTAATGAAACAGATCGACCACAGACATTAGAGGAACTTTTACAGAAATTTCACGGCACTGCTATTTATTCCACATTAGATTTGAAATCGGGATTTTGGCAAATTCAACTTCATCCGAATTGTAGAAAATATACAGCTTTTCTCTGTTTCGGCGACTGTTATCAATTTTGCAAATTACCATTCGGCTTAACTATCTCTTCTGCAGCTTTTATTCGCGGTTTGAACACAATACTTCCGACAGAACTTAAGGACAGGATCACGACGTATGTAGACGACATTCTTATTGCAGAAGCTAACTGGTCTGAACACAATCTGATTCTTGAACAACTGTTACAAACCTTTTATGCACAAGGACTTACAGTTAATCTTAGTAAATCGCACTTTGGCAAAACTTCTATAAAATTTCTCGGACACGTGATTTCAGCAGAAGGCATTACGCCTGATCCAGAAAAACTTCAGGCTCTACGTGACATTAGTGTTCCTACGACGAAGAAACAATTACGCAGTTTTTTGGGCTTAATTAACTTTTTTCGTAAATTTATTCACCATTCTGCTTTAGACACGCCTAGACTATGCCAATTAACGGGTAAAAACACTATTTGGTCTTGGGATAAGCAAGCTCATTCTGAATTCATGAACCTGAAACATGCTCTGTTGAATGCACCACTTTTATCGCACCCAGATCTTACCAGAAATTTTTCCATTGCCACTGACAGTTCCAACACCGCTTTAGGCGTACATATTTTCCAGGAAATTGAAGAAGATGGCTCTACAGTAATTAAAAACATCGCATTTGCAAGTCGCATTCTGTCACCTGCTGAACGAAATTATTCCGTTACAGAACTTGAAACATTGTGTGTTGTATGGGCTTTTACGAGATTTAGGCACTTTCTTTATGGCAGACACACCACCGTTTACACTGACCATAGAGCGATACAATTTTTACTTTCGGCCAAATTCACGCACGATAGATTAAGCAGATGGAAACTTTATTTACAGGAATTTAATTTTACAATAGTTCACATTCCCGGCACACAAAATGTTATAGCAGACGCACTATCGCGTTCTCTCGACAACAATCAGCAAGACGTAGCAACCAACTTCTGCAAAACAAATTTCAGTGTCATGTACATTCAACAAGTTGCATTTGAAAACTTTATTTCATCGTCATTACAGGACATAGCACAAGAGCAAAATAAAGACAATGTGTGGAAAGAAATTAAACAGCTTTGGCAAGATAAGAATAATGTTACGATTAGGAACCACTACACAGTGCGCAATGACATTCTGTTTCGCCGCCCTCATCCTGACAGCAACAATTGGTTATTATGCATTCCTGACGAACTGGTTAACAAACTAATTTGGTACACTCATTTAAGTTACGCACATTACGGAGCACGAAAATGTTTTCTTATACTGAGACAGAACTGTTATTTTACCAACATGGAGAAACGTATACGACGAGTTTTAGCGTCTTGTAAAATTTGCCAGAAAGCTAAATCAGACACCACTTCACATATTCCTCCTTTATATCCCATTATACCTGTTAAATTAAGACACATGGGCGCAGTAGATATTTTTGGTCCGATTCCCAGAACTAACAGAGGTTTTTGCTACATATTTGTCGCTGTTGAGCTCACTTCAAAATTTGTTACTTTCACTCCGTTACGCAAAGCTACTGCTAAAACTGTTTCGAAAGCATTTGTAAAACATTTTCTATCTCATGTAGGGCATGTAATGAAAGTAATTTCTGACAATGGATCACAATTTCGTAGTAGTGTATGGACACGCATGTTACGAGCTAGAAACATTTCTCCGATTTATATATCCAAGTACCATGCTTCTTCGAACCCCTGTGAAAGATTAATGAAGGAAATTGGTAAACTGTGTAGAATATACTGCCACAAGAGACATATTGATTGGGATACACACATACTCTCATTCCAAGATGTAATTAATTCCATTCCAAATGAATCCACTATGCTATCTCCGATTGTTATACTGAAAAACGTTGAACCACCGAACAAAATTAAAGAATTAATAGAATTTCCCAAAAGTCGTCGCCTACGACACCACGAAATAATTAACATTGCGCTGAACAACATCAAACGTGCCGCAGAGCGCCGGAGAAGACAGCAAAAACAGGCTTGTACACGCCGATACTTTCACGTTGGACAGAAGATACTAGTACGTACACACTATTTATCCAGCAAATTAAAAGGTAAGTGCAGTAAATTTGAACTTCTATACGCAGGTCCATATCGGATTCGCAGCATCCCTCACCCCAATGTTGTACATGTCGAAACTTTGAGAACTAGAAAATCGAAAGGCAATCACCATATATCAAACATTAAACCGTTTATTGAGTGAAACCACTGTATGATTCAACACACTATGATGCCATTTACTAATGCAATTATTTCACGTGACTAATTACTGATGATTATCGTATTTTTTCTTGGCAAGTGCCCGGCAAGGTAAGGTTAGCAGGTCGCTTTTCTTGTCGTTACACATCAGACCGTGCACATTTTCCACTTTTTTTTTGTGTATATGATTGTACTCCAGTTTTGTTTGTGTGATTGTGAAATAGTTAAGATATAACACACACCAGTCGACTTTGACATTTTTTTTGCCCTATGACATCTCAACATCGTGACTGTTTTACATTTTTTTTTTTTTGCTACTGCATTGTATTATTCTGTGTACATTTTTGCATCTGAACACTGTCAACGTCTTTGACATATTACGTTTTCTGTCATGTTATGCTGTAGGGTTAATTATGTTACCATAAACCAGTCATTATTTAGAGGGTATATGATTTAAATGCAGGACATTAATCTTTGTTCATCAATTTCAGAAAGGAATGATGATTCTAAGAAATAAATTTAACATAAATGGGAATTTCACCTACGGAATAAACGAAAGGAGATGCAATAACTTTATGAGGAAGAGTAAAGGGATCAGGATTAACAAGCATTAACAAGACTATACTATACTCATCACAGAATAGCAGTCTTAACTAATTTTTTCTTTCAGATTACAAGGTGATTGATGCAGGCTGTCAGAGAGAACTACACATCTTAGTTTTAGTGATGAAATATGCTAGAGATAAGGAATAGTTATGTAATGAGTAATGAAGTGATTTTTTGCAGATGATAGTGAATACTGATGAATAATGATGAAGGAAATGGTATTATGAATAATGAAGTTTTTCTTTACAGGTGATGATAATGGTGAAGTTATGATGATATGGATAATGAAGTTTTTTTTTCTTTACAGATGAGGATAATGTTGAAGTAATGTATTTATGCTACGTAGTTATTTAAGTATTTGTTGCAGTTTGCTTTGACAGCAGGTGTTACATTGCATAGTAGGATGACTGAAAGTTTTGGAAAGGACAGCTATGAAACACATTTTTATACACATTTCACTACCTGTTAATTCGAAGTTCACTACTTTTCAGCATAGTGTGCGTTTCTTCCTTCAGGTTAATAATCCGTTTTTGTATTTTTTTTCCAGGAGAAGTTTTTCATGACACTTACTAAACCTGTTACTTATTATACCTGTTCTAGTACTTGCATTTTTATATTTTTTACCCATTTGTGTTTATCATTTATAAATGTGATCACATGTACTGCCTTGTTACATAATCTTGCTACAGCTGACTCATGACGAATGACGTTACTTATCCTCATTTGCTGCAATAGGTCAAAAGCAAATAGTGTTATGTTTCAGCAATTAATTATCGATCCCAACGCAATGCATTGCTAACAAAAAAAAAATAAAATGTATTATCAGTCCCAAATAGTGGTACCAGTTTGAGAAAATTCTGAATAATACTGATCAACTCTGAATAGCATGGCACTGGATTAATGACCTCTTAATGAGACTATATTCAAAATGATGCTTTGTCACTAGCTAATAACTGCCACTGTTTATTGTAATGATACCACTTATAATGCTTGTGATTACTAATGATTTGACTGTAATTAACTGATTTTAATAATGCCTTTGTAATGATCTGAATACTACTGAATGAGGAACACTGTTTATTGTAATGAGTACTTGTAATGCCCATGATTATTAATGCTATGACTGTAATTAACTGATTTTTAATAATGACTTCGTAATAATCTGAATAATACTGAATGATGATTCTATTCAATACCTGCTGGCCACTGAGTGCCAATAATTAATGTCACTCCACGAATTGTTATTAATTATGCCATTGATTAGCTCTTGTTTCCAATGTTGATACTTTATAATTTGAAATGAATGTGACTGTTTAATAATGCTTTGTAATTAGGAGAAGGCTAATAATTCTTAATATATTGGAATTTCAAATGATTAATTAACGATGCCATACTTTGTTGTTGGAAATGAATGTGACTGTTTCATAATGCTTTGTAATTAGGAAAAGACTAATGATTCTTAATAGATTGGAATGACACATAATTAATTAACTATGGTACTGTTTAATAATGCTTTGTAATTAATTAAGGCTAATAATTCTTACTATATTGAAATGACAAATGATTGATTAATTAACTGTAATTAGACAAATGATTAATTAACGACAAATGATTAATTAACTGTAATTATACAAATGATTAATTAACTGTAATTAGACAAATGATTAATTAATGACAAATGATTAATTAACTGTAATTAGGAAAAGGCTAATGATTCTTAATTATACTCTGTAACTGGAAAAGAATGCGATTATTTAATAATGCTTTGTAACTAGGAAAAGAAGATTACTGATTCTATGTAAAACATTTAATGAACATTTTTCTGTAATACTACATACATGGTACAGAAATGTTCAATAACTGGGCTATGAATGCCGCACACTACTACTGTAATTGACAATATTATGTGACTTAATGTCCTTCACCTTATGAGCTAACTACCCTGAATTACTGCAATGTCCATTTGTCCTGTTTATCCTAGTGATCATGGAGCACTATCTTTGGTTTTGCACTAATTCTACGTTGGTGTGCCTTGTAAGAGTGTGGTGTTGACACGACATGCTGTCCACCACCGTGAGCAATGAAGACGTTATTATGGTCCCACTGTTTGGTGTACCTAATGTACTGCCAAAATGAAAACATGGAACATTACTACGACAGTTCAGTGTCTTTGCTACACTGATAAATTCTGATGGGAAAAGATCTTCAAGTTGTGTCACTTGGTGTTGTACTTCTGTGGAAAGATATGGACTTTCAGAGCAGCTGTGTGCAATCTAAAGTGCTACAACCATGATGCAATCCTTCCCTTTCCTATCCTGATTCTTGTCACATAAAGAAAAATTTTTTTTGGTAACATCATTTATGTTCATAGGTTATACATTTTTCGATTCGCTGAACTCCAATGCGAGTACACTTATGTCACTTGTCAACATAATATTTTTTGCCAGTCTGTTTATTTGTTCTGAATATGCTAAAGAATTTTTTCAGTGCCTGTGCACTTTATCTGTCAAAAAATTTGTACATACTTTTTTCTGATTTGCTACTATGTTTAGTATTCACATTTTGTCTTTGTCTGATATATTTTGTACTTAGTGCGTGTGCACAACATTTAAATATTCTGTAAGTTGTAGGATTTTGTTAATTAAAAAAAATTTTGCCGCGATTGGCAAGTCCAAATGACTCACCATCGCTGCCAAATTTTTGCCCCCCCAGTGGAGGGTTATGAAACACGTATGTAACGCAGCAGCGATGGCGAGGCATTGTAGCATCTGTGACCAGAGAGTATGCGCTTGACCGCGCGAGTGTTGCGAGCGGTTCTCAGTCAGTCTGTCGTTGCGAGTCTGTCAGTCTGTCGTTGCGAGTCTGTCAGTTCAGTCGTTGCGTGTCTGTAGCTCTGTCTAGTTGAGAGCAGTACTCAGTCTGTAGTCGTCATGCAGAGCGGTCGGTCAGTAGTAGCAGCCCAGTGCGGTTGTGTGATGTAGGCGGTCGGCAACACTGTTCAAGATGAGGATTAAGGTATACTGTTAATTAATATAATCATTAGATAATGAAAAATTTTATTTATTGTAATTATTCTCCAACAAGTCTCCCAATAATAATTTTTTTATTTCAAAAGCATTTTCTCAGAAATTTAATTTTTTATTGAACTCAAGATTTTGTTGCACTTCCCAATTCATTCCACTTCTTTTGAAGAAAATTTTTAGTAAAATCACAAAAAAGGGGAATATTATTATTTGCAATGCAGTTCCTCCAAGCGGTGCACAACAACAAGAGCAGATATGTGACATCCATTTATTCTGAGGTAAGACTTTAATTCTGATTGTTTTACACAGGGCCAAAGACCGATATTTCGGTTTAATTGAATTTTTTGTCACTGAATGGACTTTAATTTTTTGAAGGATTTATATTTGAGTCAGATTGCGAATTTCACATTTTTTGTTGCCATTGTCAGTACATTTCATAGTGGGCAGGTTACGCATAGAGCCATGTCCATCAGCATTTCTAAATAATATTGCCATTTTCTTTTAAATTTCGGTGGGGAGGTTACACTCGGCTCCCATTTGTATTAAGTATTGTCACTTTCATTTCTTATAAAATTGCGGTGGGGAGGTTACAAGATGTTACATCATGTTTTCTGTGAACGAGGTGGAATCATTTTTTACGTAATTTCTGTATATTTCGTATTTTTAAATAAAAATGCAATTAAATTGTATGAAATGCTTCTTATAAATGTATTTTTTACAGAGAAGTACGTGTATTATTTTTGGTATTACAAGGTTATAAACAAATGGGCCCACATGGGAGCAGGTCTATAACCGAGGTCATACAAGAAAATACATTATTATGCGATGACAAATCGAAGGGAAAAAAGATATTATTTTCGGATCGTTTTCCGCCTCACTGATATATGTGTAAAAACGCTTGGATTCTTTATAAGCGACGCTGTTAGAAGCGACGCTGTTCCAAGCTAAAAGAGAAGCCTATGCCACTGGTGCAGCTCCGACTACAAATAACGAATCTATTTCTTCGGGCTTGTAAATGCGGTCGCCCATCAACTGCTCCAAAAGAGCACGCTGTGCACCCTGCACCTGTCAACGATGTTGGGTTCGATCAGATACGACACTAGCCTGTGAAACGCAAGAGATGAGAACTACGTATAAGGCTAAATCACGCATTAGATGTGTAGCATGTGGCGTGCGTTGTGTCTCCATGACAAAAAGAACTGTTTAGTAGAATTTGACACGAAGTGAATCTCGTAATTTTATTCCAGTGAGGTTCAGTGGCTGTATTGGTTATTTTGCCCCATCTGAGTATAAAAAAGTATTACAGTACTTATCTCGAGCTTTAAAATCGTGTTATGAACTTTACTGACTGGATGCAAATTCCTGACTTGTATGCCGAGTGGGTACTTGTGGACCCACTATAATGGAATGCCCTAATCCAAAACAAAATTGAAATCGTGTTTATTGTCTTGCTAGAAGTAGTTGCAGGTTAAAACTAAAGTTTTCATTTTTTTCTAATGCAACATGAAATTTGGGCTAGAAAGGGTTGGTAAAATTTTCTGAAGTAAAAAAGTTTTCTCCAATCTACGACTTTCGTTTCTGTCAAGGTCCAGCTTAGCAGGACTTTTCGATGTCAGTTATTGCCACATAAGAAAAGACGAATGAATTTTGACGAGGGACGTTTTCAGGGTTTACCGCAATGGTCCACCAGACTATTGGCAAATATTATGAAATGCGACCATTTGAATCCTCGTGAGAGGCTTACTTGCGTTCAGTGCACAATGTTGGGGAAAAAAGAAGGAAACGCTTATTAGGATAAAACAGCCCGACGACGACGAAGTAATTAGAGCAGAAGCAGAAACTAGGACAGGGAAGGATGATTTGGCTCTGTGTAGTTACGAATAATAGCAGGGAGAATTATTTGAGTGGTCCTCACTTTCAGTAGCTGTCATAACTATTTTTTTGTGGCTTAAATGTTCTGCAAACTACACTGAAGCGCCAGAGAAACTGGTAGAGGTTTGCGTGTTCAAATACAGAGACATGTAAACCGGCACAATACGGCCCTGCGGTCGGCTACGCCTAAATAAGACAAATGTCCGGTGCAGTTGCTAGATCGGTAACTGCTGCTGCAACGGCAGGTTATCAAGATTTAAATGAGTCTGAACGTAGTGTTATAGTCGGCGCACGAGCGGTGGGACACAACATCTCCGAGGTAGCGATATAGTGGGGATTTTCCCGTACGACCATTTCACGAGTGTACCGTGAACATCAGGAGTCCGGTAAACATCAAATCTGCGGCCAGAAAAAGATCCTGCAAGAACGGGACCAACGACGACTGAAGAGAATCGTTCAACGTAACGGAAGTGCAACCTTTCCGCAAACTGCTACAGATTTCAGTGCTCGGCTACCAACAAATGTCAGCGTGCGAACCATTAACCGAAACATAATCGGTATGGGCTTTCGGAGCTGAAGGCCCACTCGTGTACCCTCGATGACTGCACGACACAAAGATTTATGCCTCGCCTGGGCCCGTCAACACCGACAATGAACTATCGATGACTGGAAACATGTTGCCCGGTCGGACTAGGCTCGTTTCAAATTGTACCGAGCAGATGGACATGTACGGGTATGGAAACAACCTTATAAATCCATGGACCCTCCATGTCAGCGGAGGACTATTGATGCTAGCGGAATCTCTGTAATGGTATGGGGCGTCTGCAGTTGGAGTTGTAAGTAGGCTGTTTAGGTTTTTTTATTGGTAACGCCACCTCTGTATGAAAATCACTGGCTGTGCTGTGTGCAGTCTGTGGCTGCTTTGCATTGTTGTAATACTCGCCATTGTAGCGTTGCGCAGTTGGAGGTGAGCCGCCAGCAGTGGTGGATGTGGGGAGAGAGATGGCGGAGTTTTGAAATTTGTCATGAACTGCTATATTTATATATGATGATATCAAGGTAAATACATTGTTCGTTCTCTATTAATATCTTTCATTTGCTAACTATCCCTATCAGTAGTTAGTGCCTTCAGTAGTTTGAATCTTTTATTTAGCTGGCAGTAGTGTTTTGTCTGTACTGTGTGAACTGTTCATATTTTTTCGGACCCATTGTGATACTATGAGAGCTTTGAATGATGTATTTGGTATGAGATCATGATTTTAAAGTACGTTTGAGGTAGGTGACACTATTTAAATGAGCAGAGAATTCTTTTTAGGTTTTGAAATTATTGGAGGAAGCTACGACGATTTTGAGATTTGACTGAGGTGTTATGATGTTATTATTATGACGACGATGTGTATTATGCTGCTGAGGTATGTTTATGATTGATAGGCTGATGCTATATGAGTTATTTGAAATATTGAAGAAGTGTCGACGAATAAGGTAAGGAATAATGAGTAGTGTTTAGGGACTCTGGTTTGTGAAAAAGGTTGTTGGAAACCAAGATTCGTACTTAAAGAGTTATGAAATGTGTGTAAATGCGTGAATATATCACAATGCCGGCGAAAATTTTTTGGACACTGTTATATTTATAGGGTTTTGTTTCTACACATTTGCAACACAAATTCTCGACCCGTGAAATTTTGCATATGAGACTGTCACAGTAGCGGAAAATGCTGTCGTAAATATTTCCGTAAGAAAGTTAAGTGACCACCTGCATGTAATGCGTCGTGGGCACGCAGCTGTGTCAGACGCCGGGAGAACAAGTCATTAGTGAGTGCCTCATCAGCAGCACAGGTAGAAAAAAAGAAAGGGGAGGCCATTGTCCTCGCTATTGACATTTCCTTGTTGAAATCATACTGTGGAGCTCGTAATTTATGATATTTACTAAAATGCCTAATGAAATGATTAGAAACATTTTACATCTATTGTCTTTGTAGTTAAGAGATTGCTCATTTTGTTTAATATCTGGTTTCCAGCTGTGTTGCAGCATTGGTTTTATAAAATAAACTTAAATGCATCTGCTAATGTGAACACTTTCGGTCAACAGATTTATTAAATAATTATTTTCTGATCCACATTCTTCGAAAAAGGAGCTCTTGGAATGGAGAGAACAATAAGAAGGGACTAATAACAGTAACTGCATCTATAATTTTCTTTTCAAGTACTTGATAATTTCTTTTGTAGAATAATTTGTGGTGCACCACTTTAATTACATAGACATTAAGATGTGAATATACATTTCCCTTATCTGCATTGTTGTTTTTACTGTAATATTTTTTCTGCTTGAGCTATGTCATGTTTAGGTATAAGTTACTGCTGTTTGCCAGGCATAGTGTTACTGAATTTGACTTTGTGTTACTCTGCTAAGCCAGTTTTACTACTCTTTTATTTTTCTTGTTGCTGCACATTGGCTCACATTAGTTGTAATGTTGCATTGCTTGGTAATTTAGATTTACTGTAGCTTGCTTTGCAATTTTCCATTTTTTTGGTCATTGCTGTTTGTGTTACTTATTTTGTGCCGCTGCATTGCCTCGTCCCTTAGTTTAGCATCTGAGCTCAGTAGATTTAAGTTAGCTTAAGAGGGGGTAGCCTCTAAGAGAATGGGTTGCGATGAATTGGAAGAAATGCATTGAGAAGTTATACGAAAAAATGTACAGAAAACAGGTTTAGGTAGGATTTTCTTGGAAATAAATGTTGAGGTAAGAAATGTGTGAACATATAAATACAGAAAGCATGCTTAGATAGAATTTTTTTGGTGGAAACAAAGGATGAAATAAGAGGAAAGATATATGAAGTTTTGGGTTGGACTGCAGTACCAAATGTTACACTGAAAACGAACCCTGTCCTTTCCTATTGGTGTTATCCCACTATGTGATTGTGTACCCTTGTGTATTTGTTTTCTTCCTGTCTCTGTGTAGTTTCATAGAATTTTTTTTCTTTTAATATTAAGCTACATTCACTATGATGAGGAATACTGTTATCCTTGAATATAATTGGCATTAATAATATGTTATTTACTTTGTAAAGATGTTAGACATTATTAATTCTGTTCTGTTTAATGCTCATGTGTGAAGTTGATGTTTCAAAAGTTATTGTGATCTTTTATGTATGTACTCATGTCATAATTCCACTGATATATATGTTAGTTCGATTCTTTTGTAAAGCCTGTACTACAAATGTTATCTGTATTGTTATGTTCTTTAATGATGTATTTTGTACCTTTGTAATTGTATTCTTATGTTATAAAATTGTACTAGACACCAGTTCATCATATTATTAACTTGTAAGTTACATTTCACTGCACACGTTTCTGTTGGTTATAGTATATGGACAGTATGTGAGAAGTAGGGACTGATAGTGTTTGCACGTGTGTTAATAATTCAGCAAGGGACTGGATAACAGCATTGCTGGTTCTAAGGACATTTCAAAAAAAATTTTTTGTGAGTGGACAAGTGGTGGTTTATGGACTTGCTATATTCTCCGCAAGACTCTTCGATGGTGATTGTGCACCTGCACAGTCGCAACAGATGGCTGCTGGCCATCTCTATACATGGACTACAGTGGGTCTGCACCTTCGATGGCCCACCAATACCATTATTTCTACAAGGACTACAGTGGGTCTGCATCTTTGATGGCCCACCAATACCATACTCTCTACCAGGACTACAGTGGGTCTACTCTGTGATGACCTACCTACCAATATTCTTCAAAACGTCGAATGACTCTGCTGTGGGTTTGCTCTGTTGTGGCCCATTATCTGTCAGCATGTCAAGAGTCAGCACTGTCTTTCCGTTGGAAGGACAACACTACTTCTTCAAGACTGCATGGAAATCCACTACTTCTGTGTGCAATTTCTTTTACTAATGAGACTTTGTGAAAAAGAACCTGTAATTACTATTATGATGAATGATCAGGACTATCTTTCTGGACTGTGAGAAAATTTGAGCTTTTGACCAACATTGTATCAATAAGTGTGTGCATTTGATTTCTTTGTTATTGTAATTATGAAAAATTTTATCAGATCATTATTGGCCACTGCCCAATCCAATTTGTAAAATTTTTTGTGGGGAGCATGGGGGCTATGTAAGTAGGCTGTTTAGGTTTTTTTATTGGTAACGCCACCTCTGTATGAAAATCACTGGCTGTGCTGTGTGCAGTCTGTGGCTGCTTTGCATTGTTGTAATACTCGCCATTGTAGCGTTGCGCAGTTGGAGGTGAGCCGCCAGCAGTGGTGGATGTGGGGAGAGAGATGGCGGAGTTTTGAAATTTGTCATGAACTGCTATATTTATATATGATGATATCAAGGTAAATACATTGTTCGTTCTCTATTAATATCTTTCATTTGCTAACTATCCCTATCAGTAGTTAGTGCCTTCAGTAGTTTGAATCTTTTATTTAGCTGGCAGTAGTGGCGCCTGCTGTATTGCAGTAGCTTGAGTAGCGAAGATTTTTGTGAGGTAAGTGATTTGTGAAAGGTATAGTTTACTGTTAGTCAGGGCCCATTCTTTTGTAGGGATTATTGAAAGTCAGATTGCGTTGCGCTAACAAAATATTGTGTGTCAGTTTAAGCACAGTCTTGTATAATTGTTCAAAAGGGGACGTTTCAGAGTGATATGGTACCCCTGATAAGACTTGATACGACTCTGACAGATGACACGTACGTAAGCATCCTGTCTGATCACCTGCATCCATTCATGTCCATTGTGCATTCCAACGGCCTTAGGCAATTCCAGCAGGACAATGCGACATTCCACATGTTCAGAACTATTACAGTGTGGCTCCAGGAACACTCTTCTGGTGTTAAACATTCCCACTGGGCACCAAACTCTCCAGACGTGAACATTATTGAGCATATCAGGTATGCTTTGCAACGTGCTGTGCAGAAGATTTATGGACAGCCGTCCGGCACTACTTAAGACATTAATCGAGTGAATACCACGTCGTGTTGCGGCTCTTATGCGTGCTCGCGGTAGCCCTACATTATATTAGACAGAGGTAGTAGTTTCTTCGGCTCTTGAGTGTAAAAGCCATTAACCTGAAGCGATTCACATTTTTAGCATCACCAGACGCTATTAACTTTGCGAGCAAATAATATTATTTTTAATATAATAAACTTAAAATTTTGTTTTATAATTCTTTTATTGGCATCACACTGACTATAGAATGCGAACAGTCACAAACAAATTTCATAAGCTGTGAGTCACACACAGTCTCAAATAAGAAAAACAAACTGTGCAAGGAAATCTTGTACTCTGACATAAAAATAGGACTCAAATGGTTTTGAAGAAAGGGAAAGAAATTAAAGAGAAGCAGGTGTGATGAGAATGTGTAACAGCGAAGAAAAAACGCTAGCACTAAGGTCTCCAGTATGCTATCTCTCTTCAAAGCTAATTCAGTCTATGAACAGCGAAGACACGAGAAGTATTGTCTACTACTAACGATTACAATGTAACCGCTGATGATGCTCTGCGATGGATGTCAGAACCGGACCACCGAGCGTTGAAAACACGCATTTTTTTTGTGGGTGGCCGAGAAAAGCATTTCAGACACACCAGGGAACGGCGTAACAGGCGTCAATGAAACCACCTTACCACCATTCTAAACTGTCCACATCAATATGGTTCATGCATCTTGTTGTTGACACTCGCGAATAATGAGACAGCTATAACCTTATAAAGAAGGGTATTAGGTGCCTGAAACCGGTAAAGAAATTAAATTTCTTTTATGGAACTGGTTACTGCTTATTTCGATATATAGAAACCATCCCTGCCCTTGGGGTGTTGATTACCCGCACGTCTCGCTGTCGAAAACGACAGTTCACAGTGCAATGAGCAAAAGGACCAGATTATCGACAGATTTTTATACAGATGATTCCCCCCCCCTCCCTCAAGATTCAATCCTTCTCTAACGCCAGCATGGGAGTGCAAACTCACTGAATGTGATTGGACTTTTTTGGAGTGCAATGCGACCGCAAATTTTGCTCTGGTGTACACGGTGCAACCACTAGGGACCGTTCAAAAATACTGGATGATACTCGAATGTGATCTGAAGGAGCAAATGGTGTTTATGCTTTTTTAACTCTCCTGTTTCACGCCCTCCTCTGGCGTGACCACAGCGTCTGTGACATCGACACCTGCGTGAATAAAACGTCAAAGCGTGCCTCTAAGACGGGTTGTCTTAGAGGGACGCTTTTCCGCCACCCCCATCCCCCAACCCCCTCTTGTTCGGCAACACCACCGGTGACACCTGCGTACTTTTCTTGGGCACTTTAAAAACGGTTCCTGGACAGACAGCCATTCACTAATGCCGCATGTTAACGCTCACGTGGAGGCGGCTTCTCACGCGCACCAGAGGACTTTGCGTGAGCCACGCTGATCGACGACTCGACCTCCAGCAACGAATCCAACTGATTAATACTTACATCCTATCACGGGCATGGTATGTAGCACAAATCCTTACGCTACCGAAACAAATCGGCAGAGCCATCTCACGAGCAGTATACTGGCTCTTGTGGCGGCATACACTGTTCAAAGTTGATGCGCAGACTTGTACACTGCCAAAAGTCGATGGTGGCCTTGGACTCATCGACTTTACCCGCAAATGTGCGGCCCTTTTGATTCACCGTATTGCCACTTTGCGTGAAACTGACCCAGGTGGGACAACAGCGGTTCTTTTCGACCGTTATCGCCCACAATCGGCGCGTGCACCAGTATGTTTGACACATATTCCGTTCCGGATGACGACAGTCAAGGACTATTACCTCAATCAAAGTTACGTCCTAACAGTGGCCACTGACAAGGCACGCTCATCGAAGCGCCTTTACCAAGCACTTCGAGGCCAGCCCACACCACATAAATTTGAAGACAGACGACCGTCGGTCATCTGGCATCAAGTTTGGGCTAATATCAATAACCCAGCCCTTCCCACCGACGTCTCAGCGCTATAGTATCGTGTCGTAAACAATTTAATACCCACTAATCATCGTCTGGCGGCCATCCGCCTACGGCCTTCGGCTGCTTGCGGCCGATGTGGTGACGTAGACACCAGAGAGCATCGTCTCTTCTGCCCTCACGTCACAGAAGTGTGGAACCTTGCACGTGTGCTATTAGCGCTGATCGGTGGGACGACACCAGACAATGTGCAAATCGACTGGTTCCTTACCCCTGATATTCAGTCCAACCCCCGAACACGACGTAACGCAATGGTGTGGCTCTTGGGCCACACCATTTTCACGATCTATGACCTTTCCCTCACCGATGCTGTCTCTTTCATGGACTATCTGTGGAGCCAGCATCGCCTGGCGGAATCTGACCAGAAATATACCATTACCTTTGCACGATTTTTGAAAGTTGCAATGGTTCATGGTTATCAAAAGGTGTTCCGGGTTGACTAAGGCACCTCGTCCAGGAATTGCCTGAGTTTACCCCTGGATCTTTGTTGCTCGGACTTTCAAACCACCCTAAACTTGACAATACCCAAGATTTGACGTTGGCCTTCTAGGCATCACTAGAGCAGACTGTTCTATGATACTGATAATATGGCGATTGGTAACATAAGAATTGTGTGAACCTTGCACGAAACACTATTGGGGAAAAAAAATGCCGAGGCGCCGTAGTGGCAGGCATCCCTTTCAACACCTCTTAGATTTCACATGTGGTCGCCAGCGCCACAGCTGAGCGGTGTGGAAATGGTTGCCTTTCTCTGTTAAACTGTCTCAAAATTGAAAAGCTCATTCAGGGGGCGCTTTGCGGCATTATTAACAGTGCATCACCAGCAGTTTGTTGTAATCGTAGGAGTAGACAATACTTTTCGTTTCTTTGCTGTTTACAGACTGAATTAGTTTTGCTGAAGGATAACATAATCGAGACATTACCTTCAGCAGTTTGTGGACGTTGTTCCACTTCTCGTCACGACTGCTGCTCTTCAGAAGCTGTAATCGATCTCGACCTGTACTTCTTCACCAGCTTCATTTTCTTCACAGCTTTTTTGAGTCTTATTTTTCGGTCATTGTACAAGACACCCTTGGTGTCGGTGCATCTGGTTATTATTCGTAACTACACTTTAGAAGCAAATCATAGTTACAGAAATGCAATAACACTCACTGGCCTATACTTAAGGTACTTCGTCTCCTCTGTCTTAGTAATCTGCGAAGTTTTGGAAAGGCTCGTATTAAGGATACTTTTAGTTTATTAAGTTAGATTAGAAGAACATAACGAAGCAATTTTTCATCGGTAATATAATCACTCACATGAAATAAGGCCGTCTGATGATTCACCATAGAGCAGTGTTTATATTCTACGGCGTCCGTCTAGTTCGATGCAATGTTTGTCTGGGCATGCACGCATGTACGAAGAAATAGACTCTGTTGACGATTGACAGCCGTATTAAATTATGAAATGCATTTTCCGAATTCCGATACGTCTGTAGAACAGCTAGACGATTTGCTAGTAACGTATGAAAATTTGTACTAGACCGGGACTCGAACCCGGAATTACCGCTTTATGCGAGTGGACTCCTTAACCGCATCGGCCATCTTTTTTTGTTGGCTTTCTTGTCGCACCCATTTAGCCACCTCAATAGTGTAATACCAGTTATGACGATACGAACATAAGGGCAACACACCACCCAGTCCGCGAGCGGAGGAAATCTCCGACGAGGCCTGGAATCACACCCGGGCCCCTTAGCATAGCAATCCGCCGTGGTGACCACGCAGTTACTTACCACGAAAATGTATGTGGAATGGATGATGGCTCTTTACCTGCAATACCATAATCAACATCGGCCATCCGAGCACGCCTCCAGGACCGACCCGAACTTTCGTCATGTCGTAGTGTCTATGTCCCGTACTGCTCACACACAGATCGTGTAATTACGGCGCAGGGAGAGACGTATTCGTCACAATTCTTTGCTTTGGCGTGGAGTACAGAAGGGCAGTGCTTGTAGTTTACAGTGTCTGTGTAGTTCAAGTCCGCCTCGATAGCTGCGTGGTCAGCGCGGTGGTTTGTCACGTCAAGGCCCCGGGTTCGATTCCCGGCTGCGTCGGAGATTTTCTCAGCTCAGGGACTGGCTGTTGTGTTGTCCTCATTATCATTTCGTCATCATCAGTGGGAGGCAACGGGAAACCACCACTGGAACCACTTCCCTAAACGTCCATGCGGTGGACCTCTCTGACGAGGCTTCTCCCACGACAAGACCTGCCGTAAGGTAGAACACAAAGTTTAAGTAAGTATAGTTCAAAGCATTGTTCCTTCAGAACAGGGAAGGGGCAAGAGCACCCATATCCGAGGGCAACGGGGGTGGTGGCCCCTCCGTAGCTCTCAAGCAAAAGAAAAAATATAGTATAAGTTGTTTGGTTGATTTGGAGGAGAAGACTAAACAACGAGTTCATCGGTCCCATCGGATTATGGAAGGAAGTGGAGATAGTCGGCTGCACATTTTTAAAGGAACCGTCCTGGCATTTGAATGAAGCAATTTACGGAAATCACGGAAAATCTAAATCAAGATGACTGGACGCGGGTTTGAACCGTTGCCCTCCCGAATGCGGGAAGAAAATATAGTGTGATCTGATGTTTTTCTTTCAATTAAATGACTTGAAAGTCGATATTACGACGGTTTTTAACAGGATCATATCTGGAACATTTTACGTCAATTTACAAGTCGTCATTCGTCATCCGAAGTATTAAAAATATGCCGCACCTTCACGTCTAGACTCACCTCTCCCCTCCCACCCTTCAAACTATCGAATGGGTAGGTTAAAGAAATCTAGTAGTTTGGCAGACTTGTAAAAACCCGATACGGAAATATTAAGTATTAGCAGGGCATCTGATGACAGGATAATTCATAGTACTGGGCATTCGTGATGTTGACTCAAGGGACTCCCAATAAAGTTCGCTTTTGCTATTTTCATTCACTAATGTCTTATGACATCATATTCTGGTGCAGCTCGCCACTGTAGAAACAAAAATTGTCAGACACAAGCGTGTCATATGGATAACATATGACGCGCACTGCAGAAGTTCTTATGGAGAGCTCGTTAAAAAGCTGACCATACTGATAACATATTCACAACACATCTACTTCTATGGGGAAATTGTTGTCAATAATGAGTCACAATTTGAAAACGAAGGTAATGTTCATAAACCTCCAGAAAAAGGAATGATTTATAGTATAAATCACTCATCTTTAGTGTGGCACAGAAAGGTACTAAGCCATAAACATCTCTCATCACGTAGCCAGTGATGTAAACAATGTCATACTTAATAAAATGAACTTAAGAGACAAGGTGAGGGTGATGGGCGGGGAGGTGGAGAGAACTTAGGGAAGTAGATATCACTGTAGCTACATATGAGATCAAAGAACCACAACGTAAAATATTCTGTAAATAGTCAACATGTTATCGGATTTTTCAGTGAAAAACTGTACAATAACTCTAAAACTGACTCTTTCCACATATAGGCAAAGGTTGCAGCTACGATAAAACTGACTTGCATACAATAAACCACAGCTACTATGCAGACTCTGAGAAAGTGAGGGTTGCTTCAAAATATTGACAATCAATGGATGTAGACATTCAACACATCATTTCATATAATAGTTATAATGCAGCCAGAGAAATAAATAAAGATGAACTGTACAACAGTGTTATTTAATAGTAAAAAGTATGGAATAGAAAAATGCTACTGTACTCTGTTGGTCCAAGTGATTCTGCTGTGTTGATTCAGATTTCTTTTGAGATCTTTGACAGATTTGTAAACTGAATTTGCTGTGGAAACAATGATTTGTAGCGTAGGCTGATGGCTGTGTTTGTCCCATATTTAATCTACTTTTTAGTTGTAAAAACTATAACTGCGATGTAAAGCGGGTCGTAGCCTTCTGTTCATTGATAGACTACCGGGGAAGTGCAATTACTCTACAAACGAGACTGCTTAAAAATTACATGTGCGACTCATTCTAAAATAGCAAATATGACTAACAGGAGATGTTGTACGTATACAAAGAAGAGCAGCATGAATGGTCACAGGTCTCTTTGACCTGCGGGAGAGTGTCACAGAGATGCTTAAGTTACTCTTCAAGATAGACGTAAACAATTCTGCGAAAGTCTACGAAAAAAGTTTCAAGAGCTGGCTTTAAATGATGACTCTAGGGCCGGCCGCGGTGGTCTACTGGTTCTAGGCGCGCAGTCCGGAACCACGGGACTGCTACGGTCGCAGGTTCGAATCCTGCCTCGGGCATGGATGTGTGTGATGTCTTTAGGTTAGTTAGGTTTAAGTAGTTCTAAGTTCTAGGGGACTGTTGACCACAGAAGTTAAGTCCCATAGTGCTCAGAGCCATTTGAACCATTTGATGACTCTAGGTTTATAATACAACCCTCTATGCATCGTTCAAGAAAATGGTTCAAATGGCTCTGAGCACTATGGGACTTAACATCTGAGGTCATCAGTCCCCTAGAACTTAGAACTACTTAAACCTAACTAACCTAAGGATATCACACACATCCATGCCCGAGGCAGGATTCGAACCTGCGACCGTAGCGGCCGCGCGGTTCCTATGCATCGTTCACATAGGGATCGTGAGGACAAGATGCGAATAATTGTAGCATACCCAGAGACATTCAGACATTATTCATTTCACGCTGCATACGTGAATGGAATGGGAAGAACACCGACGAAGTCATTAGAAATAGAGCACAGTTCAGATAGCGAAAGGATGGGAAAGGAATTCGGCGGTGCCATATCAAAGATCCGTCCCGGCATTCGTCTTAAACAATACAGGGAAATAACGGAAAACATAAATACGTATACCACATGGGAATTTTAACCCCTGTCCTTGCGAATACGAGTCCAATGCCATACCACTGCATCTCCTCGCCACCCTACCCAGTTACACGACGCTGTGTGCAACTGGTCCAGTTACCAGAGTTATGATCGGAGCGACGTTGTTGTGACTCGATAACTCATCAACGAGTTCATTGTTTACGTTATATTTCTATAAACAGGTGCCGACAGTGCTTCATTGTTGTTGTCTTACTGTGGAAGTAGTCTAATGACTGCGTACGTCTTCCGTTCCTGACAGGGACATAAGAATTTAAAAAGGAAACAATAATATGCCAATATTTCTTTAGTTTAACAGAGGAACTGTGAAGCAAAAACAATTCATATTATAGATTTTTTATTTACTTCATACTCTTACTATGCAGTTGCTTTATATCAATTTAACTAACTTTTCTCGTAGTGGACAGGAGCGACACAAAGGAGATGAAATTACTCACGTAATGCTATGCTTAATACTATTTGCACTGTTTTCACAAACCTTATACACTATTATTAATTATTAAGGTGACGAAAATGCTTTTGCCAATTCCAAAATTTCAGCTTCAGACGTCCTGCAAAGTTGGAAGCAGGTGCTTCGATTTCTTGATTTGGATGTTTTATTCGTTTTTATTTAAGTCCCATTTATTTAATGAAATGAAATTTGTAAACAATTCAAACCTGTACTGTTGCCTGTATATCTAGACTGATGGCTGCCATGTATTGTGGCGAACGAGAATATGGACGTTCCGGTTTCGTACCGCTAGCGGTTGCCTCCCCAAGTGCTGTGTAACGTCGTTCCATGGCGTTTCTGGATTTGGATTCCTATTCTCAATTTGTTTTCCCTGGCTCTTTCATCAGTACCATGAGATTTTCCGATATCGTTGGTGACACTCTCAATACCATCTGCTATTATTTAGCTGATTCTGATGTGCAGTATTGGCTTAATAGTATTTGTAGATTGGTCGTGAGAGGTTCAGAAGTAAAGACGCAGTTGATAACTTAGGACATCTTTCCGTAGGACTCGAAAAGTATTGCCGTAGTATGTTATACTTGAAGAGGAACAAGTAGATAAAATATTATAGATTATGGATCTTATTTTGATGCATGTTAACTTGCTTTCTTATACATTGGTGTGTAAAACTTACGGGCGAAAGTACACTACTGGCCATTAAAATTGCTACACCACGAAGATGACGTGCTACAGACGGGAAATTTAACCGACAGGAAGAAGATGCTGTGATATGCAAATGATTAGCTTTTCAGAGCAGTCACACAAGGTTGGCGCCGGTGGCGACACCTACAACTTGCTGACATGAGGAAAGTTTCCAACCGATTTCTCATACACAAATAGCAGTTGACCGGCGTTGCCTGGTAAAACGTTATTGTGATGCCTCGTGTATGGAGGAGAAATGCGTACAATCACGTTTCCGACTTTGATAAAGGTCGGATTGTAGCCTATTGCGATTGCGGTTTATCGTATCGCGACATTGCTGCTCGCGTTAGTCGAAATCGAATGACTGTTAGCAGAATATGGAATCGGTGGTTTCAGGAGGGTAATACGGATCCCAACGGCCTCGTATCACTAGCAGTCGAGATGACAGGCATCTTATCCGCATGGCTGTAACGGATCGTGCAGCCACGTCTCGATCCCTGAGTCAACATATGGGGGCGTTTGCAAGACAACAACCATCTGCACGAACAGTTCGACAACGTTTGCAGCAGCATGTACTATCAGCTCGGAGACCATGGCTGCTGTTACCCTTGACGCTACATCAGAGACAGGAGCGCCTGCGATGGTGTACTCAACGACGAACCTGGGTGCACGAATGGGAAAACGTCATTTTTTCGGATGAATCCAGGTTCTGTTTACAGCATCTTCGTGGTGTAGCAATTTTTATGGCCAGTAGTGTACTTGTCGTCGGGCATAGATACGACTCCTGTCCAGCCGACGTGGCACTAAGGAGCGTGAGATAGAGTGCCTTGGAGTCGTGTTAAATTTGATTGCTGTTTTACTCGCTGTTTCACGTAGGCTCCTTCTTGCCTATTCACAATGTAGCGGTCATCTACCCTCTTGGGCTACATTCAACACAGTTCGTTCTTATTTCACTTTGCCTATGATTCTGCCCCGTGTGAAGTCATCCACAGGTTGTCTCCGAGCCATGTTGTAATGAAAAACACCATCACACCTCACCGTAAGTGCGCGCTGATTGACGTACACTGTCTTCTACAGTTCATTCAAATGCCTCAGGTTGCGGGGTCAGCTCCATTTGGAGATACAGCCACCCTGACTCACACCATGTGATTTCCAGTTTTCTGCGTACGACCGGGAAACATGCTTCCGCACTTTGATAAATTTTTACCGAGTTTCAGCGCTACGTTACGCCGTTGTCAGGACCCACGGCCAAAGAGCAGGAATAAGAATCTCTAGTCCGGTCAAAACAGGGGTAAGCATTCAGCGGCTGGTATCCGCAGATTTCTGTTGGACACACTGTAACACCCCAAGAAACCTGAAAACCCAAATAAGAATGTCATGATAATTTAAAGTAGGGAACAGTGTTATCCTGACATGTACGACAACTTTGACAATAATATAACACCTTAGAGTTTTGATGAACACCAATTTCAATAATTACTGAGTATGTCACGATATAAAGGTAGAAAGAAAGAAAGGTTATTTTTAATTAGTTATAAAACATCTCAGTAATAACTGCAAATCAGTACAACGAAAGTTAAGGCCAAAGTAATATGTCGGTCAGAGATAACATTTATTGTGAAAGAGAGTTGTAAATGCAGCGAAAAGGAAATTCAGTGCGTCTACAATGCTCGATCATGGCAATGTGAGTCGCTTGCTTGCTATCAAGTCGTGAGAGAACACCGTTTGTTATAGTACTACAAACGGAACGCCACGATATTGTTTCTATTAAAAAGTACTATTGCGTGATAGAGATGCTCGGACTTTTTTCTCAAAAAATGGCTCAAATGGCTCTGAGCACTATGGGACTCAACTGCTGAGGTCGTTAGTCCCCTAGAACTTAGAACTAGTTAAAGACTAACTAACCTAAGGACATCACAAACATCCATGCCCGAGGCAGGATTCGAACCTGCGACCGTAGCGGTCTTGCGGTTCCAGACTGCAGCGCCTTTAACCGCACGGCCACTTCGGCCGGCGGACTTTTTTCTCAGTTATTCTGACTTGACAACTTGAACTGAAGTGATATTCTGATAGTGTGCGACGAGTTAATGAACTTTAATTATTGGAGATATTATTGTTGGACTCAACCTTCATCAAAGCGAACAGTTACAACGAAGGATGGACATAGTATCGAAGACTGCAATACCTGATTAGCCTTGAGTAGGAAACATTAATACGACCACACGAAGATAATACAATTACGCCGACTGTAAAAGTTGTCGTAATTGTCACGATCACCGAACTGAAAAGAATCGTAATTTATCTGATCCATCGGTGTGCGTGTGGTGTGATGATTATATACTAACTGCTAAGAAGGAACAATAAAAGTTGTTCGTCTGTAATGGAAATCTCACGTGTTGGCTCCATCATTAATTGAACTATGTGATAGTTGATGATAAAAATTAATTAAGAGTGAATATTTTAATTGAAATAGTGACTTGATGAACATTGAGCATTGAAAGGAGTGTTTTGCCGAAATAATACGAGTATTACGACGCACAAAAACAAGATAGCATTATAGATTATCTCTGGATTTGCGTCATGCCGTAGTGAACAATTCTGCCTAGCAACGTAACAACAACTACTGATTCTGAACTGCAAATGAATTTTTCCTCGCTTCAGTGGTGTGAAACGACGCCGGTGATGAATGATTCACTCAATACTGCAATAACCGGGCATAGCAAATCATCATAAAACCTTAACAGACAATTAAAATCAGCAGTTCGCATCGCTGAGAAGACTGTGCAGACTCGCAAACGGACTTTCATACATTACGCTAGGAACAATTTTCTTTTAGAGATTTTCAGGTGCTGTTCCACTTTACCCGACGGGGACAACCATCACTGCGCGTCGCGTCTCCATTCCACCGACCGAACTGTAGCACTAGCGGCTCAACATCAACAGCGACAGCGAAAAGGGGAGAGGGGACGTCACAACACCGATCCCTTCGATAATAACTTGCCGACTAGAGTCGTCGGTCGTCGGTCAGGGAGCATGATAATTGCGCGATGTAGTGCTGAAATTGGTTGCTCAAATAAAATAACAAATGGAAATTTAGATGGCTGAAGGTTCTGATTCGACATTTTTTATTGAACAGCCGAGGTCCCGCAACCATCTGTATAGAGGTCGAGTTACAGAGAGTTGTTAGTATGTTATGTTACTATATTGTCCTAATTTTTGCGTTGTTGTTGTTTTTGTTGTTGTTGTTGTTGTGGTCTTCAGTCCTGAGACTGGTTTGATGCAGCTCTCCATGCTACTCTATCCTGTGCAAGCTTCTTCATCTCCCAGTACCTGCTGCAGCCTACATCCTTCTGAATCTGCTTAGTGTATTCATCTCTTGGTCTCCCTCTACGATTTTTACCGTCCACACTGCCCTCCAATACTAAATTGGTGATCCCTCGATGTCTCAGAACATGTTCTGCCAACCGATCCCTTCTTCTAGTCAAGTTGTGCCACAAACTTCTCTTCTCCCCAATCCTATTCAATACCTCCTCATTAGTTATGTGATCTACCCCTCTAATCTTCAGCATTCTTCTGTAGCACCTCATTTCGAAAGCTTCTATCCTCTTCTTTTCCAAACTATTTATCGTCCATGTTTCACTTCCATACATGGCTACAGTCCTTACAAATACTTTCAGAAACGACTACCTGATACTTAAATCTATATCGATGTTAACAAACTTCTCTTCTTCAGAAACGCTTTCCTTGCCATTGCCAGTCTTCATTTTATATCCTCTCTACTTCGACCATCGTCAGTTATTTTGCTCCCAAATAGCAAAACTCCTTTACTACTTTCAGTGTTTCATTTCCTAATCTAATTCCCTCAGCATCACCCGATTTAATAAACTACATTCCATTATCCTCGATTTGCTTTTGTTGATGTTCATCTTATTTCCTCCTTTCAAGACACTGTCCATTCCGTTCAACTGCTCTTCCAAGTCCTTTGCTGTCTCTGACAGAATTACAATGTCATCGGCGAACCTCAAAGTTTTTACTTCTCCTCCATGAATTTTAATACCTACTCCGAATTTTTTTTTGTTTCCTTTACTGCTTGCTCAATATACAGATTGAATAACATCGGGGAGAGGCTACAACCCTGTCTCACTCCTTTCCCAACCACTGCTTCCCTTTCATGCCCCTCGACTCTTATAACTGCCATCTGGTTTCTGTACAAATTGTAAATAGCCTTTCGCTCCCTGTATTTTACCCCTGCCACCCTCAAAATTTGAAAGAGAGTATTCCAGTTAACATTGTCAAAAGCTTTCTCTAAGTCTACAAATGCTAGAAACATAGGTTTGCCTTTTCTTAATCTTTCTTCTAAGATAAGTCGTAGGGTCAGTATTGCCTCACATGTTCCAACATTTCTACGGAATCCAAACTGATCTTCCCCGAGGTCGGCTTCTATCAGTTTTTCCAATCGTCTGTAAAGAATTCGCGTTAGTACTTTGCAACTGTGACTTATTAAACTGATAGTTCGGTAATTTTCACATTTTTGCATAGCAGTGTGATAACCGTTATTGGGTTTGTAACCATCATCAGATCTAGGGATTACAGCGACCAAATGTAAACGTGTGTTCAATGCACTCCTGTTTCATTTAGGACTCTTGAAGGTTTGTATCACTGTGTCTTTCGGGAAAATACTTGCTCAGATGTAGGGAGTCTTATTATCAAACCTCGTGAATTCATTTAAGTTGGGGTCGCATTCTGGTATTAGCCTGTATTAATCCCTCGACTCCATGGCCAGTTGCGGTGCTCTCCGATCTACAGAAGCACGGTCGGATGTGCTCCGAGAAGCGAGAGCTAGCCGTGGGTAATCCTGTGCATACCAATAGCAGCTTCCGATACCCTTTTACTGCGAAATTGAAAAGACCCTCTCTCGCTCGTCGGTGGCCTCAATGAATTATTGGCCATCTGAAAGCGAGGGGAAAGAGCATTTAAAACCCGTGCTCGGTCTTCTGTATGCGGCAGGCAGAAGGGCAGACGCGAACTCAGCTAATGGTACGACAAATTCTGCTGCATATTTAAAGGCTGTCTGCCCGTTTCGCGCCGGCAGGAGGAGTGTTCGTGGTTAACGAGACGAAAATGAAACGGTCCCGCCTTCTGAGATAATTCCAGGCACTACACCGCTGCAGAGGTAGATGCACCCGTTCGATATCACAACAAATGTTTGATTTCCGACGTTAACTGAACTGTCTCATACTGTTGACATTTGCTAGCTAATTACAGCGTGAAAAAATCTATAATCTCACCAGACACAATATTACTAACCTGCGTAAAAGAGTACAGTGATGATTTTGGAACATTGCACATGGTACAGAGTTCTTACCTGACGGTCATGTCACTCTCCATCGCTGATGCAAGACGGGCCAGTGAATTGGCGTGTGTGGGGAGTCAGATGTGTCGACGTGGGCACGTGACACAGTGGCAGAAAGGAGCTATCGTGTTTGACCGTGCTCATGTACACACAGTGAATGGAGGTAACCGATTTGTTAGTGTATCGTTCCGGAGTGTCCAACGTGTATGCAGAAAATTATGTACGACTCGCAGCCATATAAAACAAAGCAGACCATAATCGTAAAACATCCTAACAGGCAAGACCAAGGGAGGAGTATCACCCGTTTTCTTTACTTTTTTAAAATTTTGTTAATCAGTATTATGACTCATTTGATGTGGCCCGAATTGCTCTCCCATGCCAAATTTTTCATCTCAGAGTAGCAGTTGCAGCCTAAGTCTTCAATTATTAGCTGCGTATATTCCGATCTCTGTCTTCCTTTTCGTCCTCTACAGTTTTTTTACCCTGTACGGTTCCCACTGGTAGCATGGAGGTTATTCAATGATGTCTTAACAAATGTCCTATCATCCTGTCTCTTGTTCCTGTCTGCGTTTTCCATATATTTCTTTCCTCCCCGATTCTGCGGAAAACCTCCTGACTTCTTTCATCCCTTAACCTATCAGTCCACCTAATTTTCAACATTATTATATAACACCACACCTCACATGCATCAGTTCTCTTTTGTTTCGGTTTTCGCACAGTCCATATTTCACTACCACACAATTCAGTGTTTCAAACCCTCATTTTCAGAAATTTCTTTCTCAAATTATGGAGGCGCGTATGACCCCACTTGCTTTTAGCGCCCTAAATCAAAACAAATTATGGCCTATGTTTGATACGAGTAGACTTCTCTTAGCCAGGAATGCCCTTTTTTCCAGTGTCAGTTTACTTTTTATGTGCTCCTTGGTCCGTCCGTTATGGGTTATTTTGCACCCTAGGCAGCAGAATTCCTCAATTTCGTCTGCTTTGTGATCCTCAATTCTGATACTACGTTTCTCGCTGTTCTCATTTCTGCTACTTCTCATTACTTTTTTCTTTCTTCAATTTAATCTCAGTCAGTTTTCTAAATTCATTAGGTTGTTCATTCCGTTCAACAGGTCCTTTAATTCTTCTTTACCTTCACTGAGGAAAGTAGTGTCATTACCGAATCTTATCATTTATATCATTTCACCTTGAATTTCAATCCCATTCGTGAACGTTTCTTTCATTTTCGCCATTGCTTTTTCGATGTATACATTGAACAGCAGGGGCGAAAGACTACACACTTTTTAATCTGAGTGGTACTTTCATGACCTTCCCGTCTTTCTGTTCCCTCTTGTTTCTTGCAGATAGAATGTCTTTTCCATATTTCCTATAGAGTACCCGCCCTTTGCCTTAGATTTCGGAAAACTTGGTCCATTTTACGTTGTCGAACGCTTTACGTTGTCGAACGCTTTGTTCAGGTCGACAAATCCTATGAACTTGGCTTGATTTTTCCTCGATCATGCTTTCATTATCAACCACAAGGTCAGAATATGTTATTAACAACAATCACAGTGTAATCCTGTCAGTGAATGAATGTGGGCTCCATCTCAACCAGTTACGAGCAAACTTCACGAAAGCATCGACATGTGTTGTACATTTGGTATGGGGTAACACTGAAACGCCATTGCTCCAAGTGACACATACAGGTGCATGTCATCAGCGGGACAAAAACACACAGAATGGGCAGTAGGTGATTGGAGACGTGAAATGTCATCCGGTGATCGCTATTTTTCCTCTTTCAAAATGATGCAGAGTTTCGTGTTCAAATCACCCCGCTTGTGTTTCAAGATTAATTTTATTACAAAACTGACAGAAATATTACTTTCGTCTGTTTGAGTGAAAATTTTTCTTCCATTTAGAACAAATACGACAGAAGACTTTAGAAAATAATATTTGTGAATAATAAGAGTTTAATAAAAGTTCATTATTTTACTTATTGTCTTGATTTCCCGTACTTCATCCAGCCAAATGATTTCTGCTTGCGGGAGAATATTCAGGACTTCATTTAAAATAAGTACTCGAAATGACCATTTGCAAGTAGCATAAGATGTTTAATTCCCTCTTGACATGGTATAGTTTCAGTTTCCCAACATAACAAAATTTCGCAGTACAATTTCCCACCAACTTGGCAGAATCACTACTATATCTGTCAACAGAACAGAACAGACTCCTGACTTCTATAAACACGCGTCAAAACATGCTATATGTGATTAACTATTTCTTTTACAAATGTTTTCAAATTATTGCCCAGGATAAATTATAAAACAAACAAATGACAATAATAATTATTTATTTTAAATATACTTCCAAAATTTAGGAAAATATAGTTATAACAAATTTCTGACATTTGTGACCATATGCTTGTATTACAGAATGAAAATAATAATTTACGATCTGTTTAATACCTAAATAAGAAGTAAATATTTTTATAGCTTTGGTACAATATCTGTGTATAGTGCTATGTAGTTGTCTTGGCGTATTGGTTACTCGAAGTATTTGTATGTGTCAAGTACTACAATTGGTTATCTGAATAGTGTATTCTGGTTCATGGTGAAAACTGGACCACTGACCAGTTCCATTACAGTATGCAGCGCAAAAGACGGGGGGCCATTCATACAGTTTACCGCTAACAAAAACCTGGATGTTTGTTTCAACATTCTCGGTGACCAAGTGTTCCCAGTGTTGCCCTTTCTTCCACATCTTGATGATGAGTATGCCATGCACACGCCGTAATCCGACAACAGCTATGTTCGCAGGAGTCGATGCACATGTTCCAGCTTTGAGAACATTCAGGCAGCGCATCGCGTCTCGCTTGGGACGCTAATCCATCCGACCCTACTTTCATAGAAAATGTCTGGGACTGTTCGGATCAACGGGTTACATGTGGCTTTGCAGTATCTTATCATCAAAGATTAGCTCTAGCTGGAATTCGCATACTTGAAGAAACTTGTGGGTTGTCTTTATCATCATGTACAATTTTCTGATAAGACATCTTTGCCTGTTCCTAAACCAAGCAATTGAAAGACGATTGTACCGTCTTATTCGTAATTGTCCGATGCTTTTTCTTCCCATGTGTCTGTAGTCATAGGTTTTCCTTCTTGGTATCTGGCTTTGATCCATAGGTAGTAGATTGCCATGCCATTCCTTTCTACACTGTTGGATCGTTTCTGTAAGAGGCGGTCAAATAAAAACGAGGCCCATGACAAATAATTAAATTAACTGTTGATTATTTCAAAAGTAATCACCATGACTTTTACTACACTGCTGGAAAGAAATCAGTACACCATTAGGTTTCCAATTCACTCAACATTTGTCGTTGCAAATGTGCGTTTGGAGTACACGAAATGATTACAAATGGTTCAAATGACACATAGCAGCTTTTTTGAACGGAAGCCATGGTAAGTGAACTCGCCTATGTATCCTGTGAAAAATGTTTTCCAGAGCTGTTAACAAATGGCTCTGAGCACTATGGGACTTAACATCTGAGGTCATCAGTCCCATAGAACTTAGAACTACTTAAACCTAACTAACCTAAGGACATCACACACATCCATGCCCGAGGCAGGATTCGAACCTGCGACCGTAGCGTTCGCGCGGTTCCAGACTGTAGCGCCTAGAACCGCTTGGCCACGAAATGATTACATTTACAGATCAGTAGCACAAGCGTTTGTGAGATACCAAGTATCGATCCATGCTGAAGCACGCTTATTATTACACAATGTAACCTCTACGGGCGGCATTGCAGGCGCTGACTCTTACTCCAGTCGATCATATAGAAGGCGATCAGTGTCCTGGGATAAGTTATGCCACGCCTGCTCGACCTGTTCGCGTAATTCTGTAACAGTTTTTGTTTGACAAGTCACATGAGTCACTTCTCGTCCTATCATATCCCACATATGCTCCACTGGTGACAGTCCGGAGATCGTGTTGGCCAGAGAAGTTGCGTCACATCATGCAGAGAACGTTGAGTTTCATGGGTAGGGTGTGGGCGAGCATAATCCTGTTGGAGCAACAAGTCACTTTCTTGTTGCATGAAGTGCAAAAGAACAGGTCTACAACACTCCGCACGTACCGAGCACTGATTAGAAACACGAAAGATGACAGAGAATTCCAGCACACAAGCAGGAGACAGGAAACAGGATAGGATGCTCCAACTTTTTGGGTGTACGTACAGGGTTATTACAAATGATTGAAGCGATTTCACAGCTATACAATAACTTGATTATCTGAGATATTTTCAAAATGCTTTGCACACACATACAAAAACTCAAAAAGCTTTTTTAGGCATCCACAAATGTTCGATATGTGCCCCTTTAGTGATTCGGCAGACATCAAGCCGATAATCAAGTTCCTCCCACACTCGGCGCAGCACGTCCCCATCAATGAGTTCGAAAACATAGTTGATGCGAGCTCGCAGTTATGGCACGTTTCTTGGTAGAGGAGGTTTAAACACTGAATCTTTCACATAACCCCACAGAAAGAAATCGCATGGGGTTAAGTCGGGAGAGCGTGGAGGCCATGACACGAATTGCTGATCATGATCTCCACCACGACCGATCCATCTGTTTTCCAATCTCCTGTTTAAGAAATGCCGAACATCATGATGGAAGTGCGGTGGAGCACCATCCTGTTGAAAGATGAAGTCGGCGCTGTCGGTGTCCAGTTGTGGCATGAGCCAATTTTCCGCGGGCTAAGCGTGAAACTTGCCCGCACGCGTTCAACCGTTTCTTCGCTCACTGCAGGCCGACCCGTTGATTTCCCCTTACAGAGGCATCCAGAAGCTTTAAACTGCGCATACCATCGCCGAATGGAGTTAGCAGTTGGTGAATCTTTGTTGAACTTCGTCCGGAAGTGTCTTTGCACTGTTATGACTGACTGATGTGAGTGCATTTCAAGCACGACATACGCTTTCTCGGCTCCTGTCCCCATTTTGTCTCACTGCGCTCTCGAGCGCTCTGGCGGCAGAAACCTGAAGGGCGGCTTCAACCGAACAAAACTTTATGAGTTTTTCTACGTATCTGTAGTGTGTCGTGACCATATGTCAATCAATGGAGCTACAGTGAATTTATGAAATCGCTTCAATCATTTGTAATAGCCATGTATTGATGAAAATTTGAACTGGAAGCAGCATGTTACTGAGTTCCTCAAACAATTGAGTTTAGCTACTTTTGCTCTTCGTATTATTGCTAATCTTGGAAACAAATGAATCAGCCTCTTTGCTGCCTATTTTGCATATTTCCATATAATATTGTCTTACAGAGTAATTTTCTAAGATTGCTCATCACTTAGAAAGAAATTACTGATAGCAGTAAGAATAACATGTGGTGTTCACCCGCGGTCGACATGTAGGACTCTCCAAGGAGTTAGACATTTTAACTACACCGTAGCAGTACATATATTCATTAACGAAATAAGCCATCACAATTTGAGAAAAACAGTTATATTCATACCTACAAAACTAGACGAAAATATGACCTTTATTACCCATTATTAAAGCTTTCAATAACTCAGAAAGGAGTTCAGTATACCGCAACAAAAGTGTTTGATCATTTGCCCAGTAACATAAAATAACCTAAATCAATTTCTTCCGTTCCATGGGGTAATTTCTATTTAAAAAGTGGTAGCCTGTGAAAAATTTTTATTTTTATCAAGGTTGAAACCACTATCTCTATTAATTAAATTGGACGTCAAGCGAATCTCAATTGCCTCCTTCACTATCGAGTCTGAAAAAGATGATGTAGTTGCCAAAATTTCGACGTTGTCATACAACATACTGTGACCAGTGCCGATACATTGCTCTGCCACTGCCGATTTGTTAGGTTTTATCATCATGGAATCCGGCACTTGGTGTAATAAACTCACAAAGACGTCGTCACCGTGCAGCTCACAATGATATATCGACATGCCAACACAGGTTGCCCACGGAGTCATAGATGTAACTGGCCCATTGTGCACGTCTCTGCCGCCGACCAACGTCTCTGGCGCATTTGCATCTGTGGCCGCATGCGCAGTTGCGCGGTACGCGAGTATAAAGGGACGAAGCGAGCACTGGAGCGGAGGATACGGAGCCTGTACACCTCCCGCAAACTCGATTCTCCTCACCCGCTCGTCTCCCCGATCCTCTCCCACCCCCGCCCGCTGCCGCACCTGTATTCGCACGTCCCACCCGGTCTCCATCTCTCCACCCTCTTTACCCTCTCCCCAGGTGGCTTCCGCCAGCTCCCCCTCCCTGATGATGTCCTCCTCCCCTCCATCTACCCCTCCTATCAGCTTTGACCCTGCTCCACCCCCACTTCCGGTGTCCTTTCCTTTTGGCACCCTCCCTCCCTTCTCTTCCCATCCCTTCTCTTTCTTTTTCCCCCGTCCCCTCCCTCCACCCCTCTTCCCCCGGGCTTCCCCTCCCCCTTCCTCCCTGCCCCCATCTCCCCTGCTCGTGGCATCTCTGCTCTCCCCTCTCGCTCTCCCACTCCCCTTCCTCCTCCTCCACCTCCTCTCTTGGCAGGTCCCTGGACTCGTACACGCTCAGTGAACATTCGCGCGCCGGAAATCATCGCCATCTGTGTGTCGTGTGTGTGCCTCGGTTTGTGTTTAGTGTTCTGTGACCGTCACGCATCAACTGTTCACGTGTGCCGTCGCCGTCATCCGTGCTCTGTGCGCCATGTCACCAAGTGTTTCCTGTTTTTTCGAGTCCAGCGTGAACGGCTTCATGTTTATTGTTTTTTTAAATCTCCTTTTTTTGCCCGCGGTTTTTACTGTAGTGTCTATATCACCCATATGTCTTGTTATTGTTCTGCTTAAGGCTGAAGAGCAGCGTACTATGCTGCTGACAGCCCGCCTGTATCAGGTGATGAAAATTACAATAAAGGAAAAAAAAAGCACTGGAGCGGCAGTCTTGCGGCTCTCTCTGGGGATGGCTGAACGTTATACAGCCGAAATATTAGAAGAAGCAGGAGAATTCTTGCGGCTGCACACCCGGAGCTTAAAGGAACAGTGTTCGCGCCGCCAAAACCTGAAGATTCACATCACAAAGGTGTGCCACTGGATTCAGGTCAGGACTCTGGATAGGCCAGTCCTCAAACCATTGCCTCGCTGATGCTATCTTATGAGAGAGTGAATTGTCGCTCTGATACAATCATCGCCTCTCAACTGTTCCTCTGCTGTGTGCAGTAAAATGTGTTCATATCTTTCCATGCTTAAGTGCAATGAAGGCACCATCTCCTAACCACGAAAAAAACCATATTGTAACACCACTTCACTGCTGGTACTACAGACTACGGCAATCGCCAAAACCAAACTGTTCCTCCGGGTTGTCACAGGGTACAACATGACCCTTCATTCCAAATCACTCGTGTCCAGTCGTCCACTGTCCAGTAGCGTCGCTGTTTTCACCACCTCAACTGACACCATGGACTGCTGAAACACCTGGCTTACGAGGAGTTATTCGACCATTGTACTCCATTCCTTTCAACTCCCTACGCGCAGTCACTGTACCAGCAGGACTCCTGGTAGCGTTTTGGAACTCACGAGTCATCCCTTCGCTGATTTCATGCGATTTCTACAAACACCTTCCACAATGCTCGACAGTCGCTGTCCGTCAGTAGATGAAGTCAGCCTGGTCGTCGCTCAGCTGTGGCTGTTGCTTTGCGTTTCCACTCCACAGTCGCATCATCAAAATTCGCTGTGGGCAGCTTTAGAAAGGGTTTAAATGTCCGTGATGGGTATGCTCAGCTGATGCTAAAGGAATAGAAAAGCACTGAAATCACTCAACAGAGGAAAGTCCACTGATCCTGACGGGATACCAATTCGATTCTACACAGAGAACGCGAAAGAACTTGCCCCCCTTCTAACAGCCGTGTACCGCAAGTCTCTAGAGGAAAGGATGGTTTCAGATGATTGGAAAAGAGCACAGGCAGTTCCAGTTTTCAAGAATGGTGTCGAGCCGATGCGCAAAACTATAGGCCTATATCTCTGATATCGATCTGTTGTAGAATTTTAGAACATGTTTTTTGCTCGCGTATCATGTCATTTCTGGAAACCCAGAATCTACTCTGTAGGAATCAACATGGATTCCGGAAACAGCGATCATGTGAGAGCCAACTTTATTTGTTCATGAGACCCAGAAAATATTAGATACAGGCTCCCAGGTAGATGCCATTTTCCTTGACTTCCGGTAGGCGTTCGATACAGTTCCGCACTGTCGCCCGATAAACAAAGTAAGAGCCTACGGAATATCAGACCAGCTGTGTGGCTGGATTGAAGAGTTTTTAGCAAACTGAACACAGCATGTTGTTCTGAATCGAGAGCTGTCTACAGACGTTAAAGTAACCTCTGGTGTGCCATTGGGGAGTGTTATGGGACCGATGCTTTTCACAATGTATATAAATGACCTAGTAGATAGTGTCGGAAGTTCCATGCGGCATTTCGCGGATGATGCTGTAGTATACAGAAAAGTTGCAGCATTAGAAAATTGCAGCGAAATGCAGGAAGATCTGCGCGGGTAGGCACTTGGTGTAGGGAGTGGCAACTGATCCTTAACATAGACAAATGTAATGTATTGCGAATACATAGAAAGAAGGATCCTTTATTGTATGACTATATGATAGCGGAACAAACACTGGTAGCAGTTACTTCTGTAAAATATCTGGGAGCATGCATACGGAACGATTTGAAGTGGAATGATCACATAAAATTAAGTGTTGGCAAGGCGGGTGCCAGGTTGAGATTCATTGGGAGAGTCCTTAGAAAATGTAGTCCATCAACAAAAGAGGTGGCTTCCAAAACACTCGTTCGACCTATCCTTGAGTATAGCTCATCAGTGTGGGATCCGTACCAGGTCGGGTTGACAGAGGAGGTAGTGAAGATCCAAAGAAGAGCGGCGCGTTTCGTCACTGGGTTATCTGGTAAGCGTGATAGCTTTACGGAGATGTTTAGTAAATGCAAGTGGCAGACTCTGCAAGAGAGGCGCTCTGCATCGCGGTGTAGCTTGCTGTCCAGGTTTCGAGAGGGTGCGTTTCTGGATGAGGTATCGAATATATTGGTTCCCCCTACTTATACCTCCCAAGGAGATCACGAACGTAAAATTAGAGAGATTCGAGCGCGCACGGAGGCTTTCCGGCAGTCATTCTTCCCGCGAACCATACGCGACTGGAACAGGAAACGGAGGTAATGACAGTGGCACAGTGGCTTTCGGAGTATAAATGTAGATGTAGATGTAGATGAAGCTAAAATAACACAAGTTCTGCTTATCATGTCGTATGGGGCCAAATGTTGATCTTGACTTGCGCAAAGGAGCCTCGTACTGACATGCCGCCATTTTGACTCACATGGCATTTTGACGTTCACGGCGCAAATTAAAACACAGTGCGTTCTGTGCTACGTTGAGTTTAAATCAATTATCAGTGAGCAAAGTCGCTTTCGGGAACCTTATTCAGGAAAAAATGCAGCCTATGACAACTTTATTCGCCTGTTATTCAGCCAGTTTAGAGATACAGGGAGCGTGTCGAAAGGGCATTCACCTGCTGGCGGGAAACAAGTGAAGTTGAAGAAATCTGGAAATATCCTATCGATAGATAGATAGATAGATAGATATTCAGCGATCACAGGCGCTGCAGACGTCGCGCTGCCTCCATTCCTTCCTGTTTCGTGCCCGGTTCCTCCAGGTGTCTTCAATTCCCAGGGCTGCTAGGTCCTTCGCCAGGTCGTCCATCCAACGCTGCCTTGGTCGTCCAATGGGGCGTTTGGTGTTTGGTTTCCGCGCTAGTGCCATCTTCGCCTGTCTTCCATCTGGCATACGGGCTACATGGGCCAACCCATTGTATTCATTTGCTCTTTATCTTCTGTAGGACAGTTGGATGTCGCATCAGAAGGTAGATTTCCTCGTTATTCCTCCTCCTCTATCCTCCGTTATCTATAACTGGTCCCCATGTCTTCCTCATTACTCTTCTTTCAAATATTAATAGTTTTTCCCTTTCTCGCTTAGTCATACTCCATATTTCTGAACCGTACATTACTGCTGGGCGTATTCCTGTGTTGTAGATTTTCATCTTAGCGTTCACTGAGATCGATTTAGAGCCAAGTGTCTCTCTGAGGGAATGCATGCATTTCGTTCCCACTGTTATTCTTTCCTTGATGTCCATTTTTATGTTGTTGTCCGTGGTAAACCAAGATCCCAATTATTTGAACTGGTCTAATCTCTTGAACCTCTTGCCCTCTCCTATCAGAAGCCCAAAAAAATCTCTTGCCCTACGATGTCTTAAGTTAGAGATACCAAAGACAACACTCTTCAATAAGATGCACAAGGGGTTACCACTTCATGCCTGAAAAATATCACGTTAGAGAAGAGATAAAATCAATTGATCGCCCTAAACGTACCGGCTTCGAGGGTTTAACGCTGAATGAAATCAATGACAAAACAAATTTTCTTAAACGCTATTTTCAGAGGACTCTGCATTCAACACAAATGCTTGTCTTAATCGTCACCGTTGCCGGACACGGGATTCACAACAACGTAACGTTACGCATGAACATGTCCGTGATTCGCGAAAAGTGAACGTGTAGTATTGGTTACTTTATGATCAAGTTAGAGTACCTCTTTTTTCACCGATACAAACAGGCCTAATTTACGTGGATATGCTTCAGCTGTTTGTGTTCCCTCAAATCACAGAAATTGAACAGCACAAAGGTCAACGTGTAATTTTCATGCAAGACAGCGCCGCACGTCATCAGCAAGTGGGCAACACACAAAGTAGCAGATGTTCCCCTGGTTGGATAGATATAGGTGTGCCTATTACCTGGCCTCCGAGAAGTCAAGATGTTATCAAAAATGGCTCAAATGGCTCTAAGCACTATGGTACTTAACATCAGAGGTCATCAGTCCCCTAAACTTAGAACTACTTAAACCTGCCCGAGGCAGGATTCGAACCTGCGACCGCAGCAGCAGCGCGGTTCCGGACTGAAACGCCTAGAACCGCTCGGCCACAGCGGTCGGCCTAGATCTTATCCTCCTGGACTTCTTTTTCAGGGAATACGTAAAGAAAATTGTATATGCAGAAAAAATTCTAACTTTTCTGTTTCTGCGGGAGTTAATTTCGGCAACCATCACGACTGTAACGCCAGAGATGCTACAAACTACATGGCGTGAAATCGTGTATCGTTTCGATGTCTGCAGAGCAAAAAGTAGAACTCACATCGATAGTTGTAAAGGTATCAAAAAACTCTGTTCTCTACTCTTCCGTTTGACTTTAAATCGTTTCAAAGTAGTGAACAGATTTTCTATAACGCTTGTTGCTGCGTCGTTTTTTGGAACACCCTTCAGGGAGTCTATAAAAAGTTAACTCAAATAACAATACGTCAGGAAGATCAGTAATTAGATTTTTAGTGCTATGCCTTTTGATGCGTTTGTTCAATATATTATCATACTGTACAAAGCAAAAAATATGTTAAACACCATTACTAAATGAAACTTCCTGGCAGATTAAAACTATGTGCCGGACCGAGACTCGAACTCGGGACCTTTGCCTTTCGCGGGAAACTGCTCTACCATCTGAGCTACCCAAGCACGACTCACGCCCCGTCCTCACTGGCGGAAGTAAAGCAGTGAGGACGGGGCGTGAGTCGTGCTTGGGTAGCTCAGTTGGTAGAGCACTTGCCCGCCAAAGGCAAAGGTCCCGAGTTCGAGTCTCGGTCCGGCACACAGATTTAATCTGCCAGGAAGTTTCATATCAGCGCACACTCCGCTGCAGAGTGAAAATCTCATTCTGGAAACCATTACTAAATGTTTGTATAGGAATCAATTTGAGTAACTCAGCTCCCGTTACATGTAAGTCGATATAAAATACTGGTACTTATATGTTGATACATTCTTAAGGTGTTCATAATTAATTCTGTGATCACATACTATACCGTTCTTTCTCTTTGTTAAAGGCATTTTCTTACATTTATCCACATTTAAAGAGAGCTACCATTCATTACACCAACTGAAAATTTTGTCGAAGTCTGTGAATTTCGCTATGATCGTCCAACGACGCATCGTCACTCAACAGTCATATAACATTGCTGTTCCCCTCTGGTATTCGTTTATGTATACAGAAAACATGTCCTATTACAGTTCCTTGTGAGTGGCATTCTACGTTCTTTCCTGTGGAACGTTCGCCGTCCATTATACCACACTGGGTTCTATAACTCCAGTATTCATCTAACCAATAATATACCCAGCAATAACTGTCAAATGGCTGATGATAGTGATAAAGTTGAGAATGAAATCCTAAGAAACTAAGCAATGATCGGAACTATCCTACCCAGTCAAATAATTTAATAAACCTCTTCTATGTGCTCCAATGACTTGAGAAATCTATTACATACATAAGTAGAAAAGCCTTGTCGTCTCTTAGTCACTGTTAAAGATTTACAGCAATATTAATTACTATCTCAGTAATAAATAGGAAACTCTTCCCTGCAAAATTATTTTTATTTGATCACCAAGCGACTTCCGATTTCTTACACTGACAGTCACCTAAGAAGCCGAAAGCCGGTTAGTGACCATCGGGTTCTGCCAAAAACCGACGGAAAATTCAGTTAACTGCTATTCCACGAATTTGCGTATGTTTGTACGAAAGTTGTACGAGTGCTTTATACTCATGAGTAAAGATCGTGTTCCTTTCCCATTTGCTGCTTCCAAGGTGATGTGATCCAGGTTCGTTTAGAAATACAACGTCTTGTGAAATCGAATAATGCTTTGTGTGTGCTGTGTTATTTCTGAAATTGTTTTATTATTTCGTTCAACGTCGGTAGCGGAAGCCAAATGGTCAGCGTCTTGCCTTCTGTGTGAAAGGACATGGGTTCAATCCCCGGTACCTCCTCAGATGTTTTTCTGTGGGAGAGAGGACTCGTACGGAATCCACTCAGCCCTTGCGAGGCCAACTAACGAGCTCCTGAATAGAGAAGCAGCGGCATCATCAGGGTTCGTCTACTCGCTATAAGGGCACAACAGATTGGCGACATGCTGATCACAAGTCGCGCGATCATAAGTCGCTCCTCGTACTGACTTGTATGCAACAGTCGGCGACCGAGCGAGGTGGCGCAGTGGTTAGACACTGGACTCGCATTCGGGAAGACGACGGTTCAATCCCGCGTCCGGCCATCCTGATATAGGTTTTCCGTGATTTCCCTAAATCGCTCCAGGCAAATGCCGGGATGGTTCCTTCCCCGTCCTTCCCTAATCCGATGAGACCGATGACCTCGCTGTCTGGTCTCCTTCCCCAAACCAACCAACCAACCAACAGTCGGCGAGTCGGAGCAGGCATAACGAATAATCCGTGAATTGCTTTTACTTTGGTAACGGAATAATTTCCCGTTTAATTGCCTTCAGTTAACTAGAGTCCTCCTGGAGAACCTGATAGCTACTTTCAGCCACACTCAGTGCAGTTGAGCTTAATGAATTATAATCGGGGAGAGGCTACAACCCTGCCTCACTCCCTTCCCAACCACTGCTTCCCTTTCATGTCCCTCGCCTCTTATAACTGCCATCTGGTTTCTGTACAAATTGTAAATAGCCATTCGCTGCCTGTAGTTTACCCCTACCACCTTCAGAATTTGAAAGAGAGTATTCCAGTCAACATTGTCAAAAGCTTTCTCCAAGTCTACAAATGCTAGAAACGTAGGGTTGCCTTTTCTTAATCTAGCTTCTAAGATAAGTCATAGGGTCAGTATTGCCTTATGTGTTCCCATATTTCTACGGAATTCAAACTGATCTTCCCCGAGGTCGGCTTCTACCAGTTTTTCCATTCGTCTATAAAGAATTCGCGTTAGTATTTTATTTCCTTTACTGCTTGCTCAATATACAGATTGAATAACATCTGAAGACCACAACAACAACAATCCTACGGTGGAAAGAGTTTAACACCAGTGCACGTTGTTGCACTGCAGAAATTTTAGACTGGACATTTGTTTCATTATAGTGACGTTTCATTGAAAGGCGAACTTATTTTCAATTGCGTATGAAAAAAAAAAAAAATACATCCTACAGTTTACAATCCAAAGAGCCCGAAATGTTGAAGTTATCTCTTGCAGGTTGATGCTATAGTGCTTTAGTGTTTTTATTGTGGTGGACCTATTTCGGCTAGATTACCATCTTCAGACCATCTGCGAAAGCTACATAGTATTTTTATTTTATTGTATTATAATTTTGAGATAAACAGATTTTTTTACTTATGTCAATATATTATCAGTGTTGCTATCACTTTGTATTCTGTTATTTTTTGTTTTTTACTTACACGTCAAGTTTCGTAGGACCAAATTGAGGAGAAAATCTCCAAGGTGATGAAACGTGTGAGTACATGAAATTACAAAATAAAAATGGAATAAAAGATAAAAACAAAATGTTTATGAACCCGAAAAAAGTCAACCCATAAGTTTACTTTAACACAATCAACAATACAACAAGAATCAGCTTAATTTTTCAAGGAACTCCTCGACAGAATAAAAGGAATGATTCATGAGGAAACTCTTCAGTTTCGATTTGAAAGCACGTGGATCACTGCTAAGATTTTTGAATCCTTGTGGTAGTTTATTGAAAATGGAGGCAGCAGTACACTGCACACCTTTCGGCACAAGAGTTAAGGAAGTCCGATCAAAATGGGTTCGATTTCTGCCGAGTATTAACGGACTGAAAGCTGCTTATTCTTGGGAATAAGTTAATATTGTTAGCAGGAAATGACAGTATGGAATATACATTATGCGTGGCCAATGTCAAAATACCCTGACTCTTGAAACTGGGTCGATAAGAGGTTCGTGAACTTACACCACTTATTGCCCGAACCGCCCCTTTCTGAGCCAAAAATATCCTTTTAGAATGGTAGGAGTTACCACAAAATATAATACCATACGTCTTAAGCGACTGACAATAAGCTAAGTAGACTAATTTTCGAGTCGAACGATCACTTACTACCGAACGTGGGATTTCCACGACAGTTTACTGTCTATCTGAGCACCTAGAAGTTTGAACTTTTCAGTTTCACTAATCATATGCCTATTCTGATATAACGTGGTGAAGATTTAGGAATCTTATGCTATAAGCTGTTTTATGCTTTGTTGCTGTTGTTAATCGTCCTTTCTAGCATTTTTTGTAACTGGAGGTTTTATCGTCAGATTTGACAAGTTGCCAGTAGTGATTGCTAGCCAAAGATGCTGGATGGTTACAGTTGCTATAGCGTGTTGATGTTATAATTTTGGGTTTTACGTATTATCTTTGTAATAGATCTGGATTTTATTACATAATCCTACTGTTTGTTGTGCAAATTATTAAGCAATGATGAAGAGACGATCCCTCTCAAATGATGTTTCACCGATGGTTTTTGGCGAATTTACAGTGTGTTATTGAACTCTTTAGACAAACGAAGTCATTGCATGGCATTATGTTTGCCTCTGTTATGAGCCTTACGCCTCATCACAATGAATGTAAAGCTGTAACTACAAGCTTCACACCTTTGGACTGCTGTACACTGTTTCGAACGATAACCTTTGCGGCCGACAAGCAATTTTGCTGCGATTGATTGCTTCCTTTCAATACAGTTTTATCAGCTGCATGTGACTGCATGTCAGCTTTTCATTCGCACACGCCCCGTACTCAATTATTGGACGATGCTTCTAACGGACGTCAAGAAAGTTACTGGACGGTGCTTCTAACGAACATCTAGAACAAAAAGGATTTCTGGCTAGATGGTGTAACTGTGCCGACTGCAAGTATACGGTCGACCAGATCCCAGCTCAGTGGCTGAAGAAACTTATTATTTACACAGCGTTAAGAACAAAGGCACAAAACAGGTGAACGACTGTAAGACAGCACGCGGTAATTTTACGGATAATCTCTTCGAGAAAAGTAAAGAATGGTTTTCTGTATGTATTTCAATTCGTGAATCTGTGAACAACGTTCAGTAGGCGGTGCAAAACGTTAACGAAGTTTTATTCGATTTGAGCAGTATATTTCAAAAATGGAAGGAACTCAGCTATCAGTCACAAATCCAATCTGTTTTTTTTATTGCAAATCTAGATTTCAGCTATTGAAAAGTTATTTTCATTGTGCTTAAATCGAGTCATAAACATTCGTCAGGCCTGTGACAACACATGTTACTATACGGCTTTAAGACGTACATGGCCAGATTCTGAAATCCTCTTTCATAGCTACATACCCCTTTCACGTCTAGTTCAATTACCGTCTCATAAATTCTTCTTGCACTCCAGTCTGTTCCATGATCTATTAGTTAGATTTCCTACCTCTCCTAGTATTTTCCAACAAGCGAACAAGCGTCTCTCCATTGCTGTCTCTCCATTGCTCGTTGAGCTGTTCTCAGTTTTTGAATGCTTTCGCCATTAAAAAAGTCGCACTGCCATTAACAAAAATTGGTAATACCTTTTCTTGTGAGACTTATCGGGAGCTTAATTTTGAAAACCACGTTCAGCACTCCAGGCCATTTCCACTCTGAGGTTTAATTCTTATCATATCCATTTACTAGTTTGCTTCGTCTTTCCTGAACGCCTAACTTCCCCAACGAGTCCTATTACTTCATTGTTAATTCGCACTACCACCTTTTCAGTGTCATATAATAATACATATAATGTTAGTCTTGCTCGTATAACGTATCTTATCCAGGAATGAGACGTCACATACAGTGGGGTGACAAGTTATGGGAAAGAACTATGCACATATACAAATGGCAGTAGTATCGCCGACACAAGGTATAAAAGGGCAGTGAATTGGCGGAGCTGTTATTCGTAGTCGGCCGATTCAAATGGAAACGTTTCCGACGTGAATATCGCCGTACGACGGAAATTAACACATTTTGAACGCCGACTGGTAGTTGGAGCTAGACGCATGGGACGTTCCGTTTCGGAAATCGCTAGAGAGTTCAATATTCCGAGATCCACAGTTCAAAAGTGTGCCGAGAATACTAAATTTCAGGCCACGGACAATGCAGTGGCCTACGGTCTTTGCATAAAGATGTCAGTGCTAACAGACAAGGAACACTTCGTGAAAAAAAAAAAAAACGAGGAAATCAATGTCGGACGTCCAACGAACGATTTCAGTTGGTAAGAGCTGACAATAGGGTTCGAGTGAGGCGCAGGCCCCACGAAGCTGGTGGTGGCCCCATAATGATGTGGGTTATGTTTACATGGAATGGAATGGGCCCTCTGGTCCACTTGAACCGATCATCCACAGGAAGTGGTTATGGTCTGCTACTTGGAGACCATTTGCAGCCTTTCATGAACTTCATGTTCCCAAACAACGATGTCATGTCATCAGGCCACAGTTGTTCGCGTTTGGTTTGAAGAACATTCTGGACAGTTCCAGCGAATGATTTGGTCATCCAGATCGTCCTACATGAATCTCATCGAACCTTTATGGGACGTAATAGAGGTCATTTGGTGCACAAACTTCTGCACCGAAAACACTTTCGCAATTATGGTGCAAAAATGGTTCAAATGGATTAAACCTAACTAACCTAAGGAAATCACACACTGCCATGCCCGAGGCAGGATTTGAACCTGCGACTGTAGCGGTCGCCGGTTCCAAACTGAAGCGCCTAGAACCGCTCGGCCACACCGGTCGGCTTTCGCTATAATGGACGGCTACAAGGGCAGCATGGCTCGATATTTCTGCAGGGACTTCGAGTGGGTTATTGAGTTCTTGCCACGTCGAACTGCTGCACTTCGCCGGGTAAAGGTGGTCCGACACTACATTAGGAGGTATCCCACGATTTTTGTCACCTCAATGTATAAAGAAATAAAATAAAATAAATTATCTTCTTGTGCGTCAGGGGGAATTAGCTCTCGCTTACAGCTAGTTTAAATGTAACATATTTACCAGAGAAATAAAGGAAATATGACATAGCAATAGCTCCCAATGCGGTGCCGCTGCCTAATGAAGAGGAGACAGAGAGATTCCGAATCACTGGTTCTTGACGGTTGGTTTGGATTCTAAACGTTGCACTAATGAAAGGTAGTCCTCGGTAAGTGCTGGAACAATTACGAAAATTTTTATTTCTCAAAGCAAATGTCATCTTTATACTACACACTAAACATCAAAGAGAACAATAACACCACAGTCGTTATCTGGAATTTTGTTATTGTTACGGGACTAACACAACGTTTGCTGCCGAACTGTTACTTTGGTACATTATTGCATTTCATTAGAGTGTGATTCGTGGTGTTGAATGAACTGTGGCGTTCACGCTTCGCACGTGAAACCGCAGCGACAGGTGGGTATTGCTTGCATAAATGGTGCTAGGTACTCTTTCCAAGATTGTTCCCTGAATTTCCGTTTCTTAATTCCAGATGTAGCTTTTGTTTCATTTTCTACCAGTCGATTGTTAATTTCATGCTTTCTAAAAATGAATATAGTATACTTTCATTAATAACATTAATGATGATATTAGGGTTCAAAAATGGTTCAAATGGCTCTGAGCACTATGGGACTTAACACCTGAGGTCATCAGTCCCCTAGAACTTAGAACTACTTAAACCCAACTAACCTACGGACATCACACACATCCATGCCCGAGGCAGAATTCAAACCTGTGACCGTAGCAGTCACGCGGTTCCGGACTGAAGCGCCTAGAACCACTCGGCCGCCGCGGCCGGCCTGATGTTAGGGCTATAATGGTTTATATCATAACGGTCTAAAATAATGTTGCAATCAAGCTTAGTGTTACAGAATCGCATATAAGTAGCTTTAAAGGTGATACTTTCGGCAGATATGATTTTTACTATGAAATCATCTTTAGATACGAGGTAGCTGCTTCTGGTACTGTCTTAATACCGTCAAATAAATTGATTTGTATAAAAGCGTATTCGTTTTTTGGAGATTGTAACGTTTTAAACAGATAAAATGCGCCGACCAAGCACCACAAAATCTCGTTTATCCACATTTCCTGGGTAGCTACCTCTGGCACCAAGCTTCTCAATTATTTGTTGGAAAAGTTCTTTGCTCTTGAGTTATGCTCCATTTTTCCCAAGCTAAAAATGGCACACCTGTCAAAAAAAATTTATTTGGAGTCATCAATCTCCTGAATACAGCTCTTTTTTCTGGTCATCAGCCTTCTGACTGGTCTGATGCGGCCCGCCACGAATTCGTCTCCTGTGGCAACCTTTTCATCTCAGACTAGCAGTTGCACCTTACGTCCTCAGTTATTTGCTGGATGTATTCCAGTCTCTGTCTTCTTCTACAATTTTGACACTTTACGGCTTCCTCTAGTTTAATGGAAATAATCCACTGATGTCTTAACAAATATCCTATATCCTGCCACTCCTTCTTGTCAGTGTTTTCCAAACGTTCGTGTCCTCGCCGATTCTGCGGAGAATCTCCTCATTTTTTACCTCATCAGTCGACCTAATTTTCATCATTTTTCTGAAGCATCACATTTTCAAAGGCTTCGATTCTTTTCTGTTCTAGTTTTCCCACACTGCTTGTCTCACTGCCGTACAATGCTGTACTCCAAACATGCGTTCTCAGAAATTTCTTCCTAACGTTAAGACCTATGTTTGATATTAGCAGGCTTGTCTTGGCCGCAATGCCTTTTTCACCAGAGCTAGTTTGGTTTTTACCTTCTCCTTGCACCTTTGCTGCCTAGGTAGCAGAACTCCTTCACCTCGTCTGCCTCATGAACTCCAATTCTAATATTAAGGTTCTCATTACCATGGTCTTTCTTCGACTTACTCTCATTCCATATTCTGTACTCATTACACTATTCATTCCATTCAACACTTTCGGTAATTCTTCTTCACTTTCATTGAGGATAGCAATGTAATCAGCGAATCTTATCATTGATAGCCTTTCACCCCGCATTTTATTCTCACTCTTGAATCTTTCGTTTATTTCGCTCATTGCTTCTTCGCTGTACAGATTGAACAGTAGGGGCCAATTACTGCATTCCTGTCTTACACCCTTTTTAATCCAAGCAATTCGTTCTTGGCCTTCCAGTCTTATTGTTCCCACTTGATTCTTCTACCTGTTGTATATTATCCGCCTTTAACTGTAGCTTACTCTTATTTTTCTCAGAATTTCGAATATCTAGCTCCATTTTACATTTACTTTTTTCCTGGTCGACAAATCCAACGAAAGTGTCTTGATTTTTCTTTAGTCTTGCTTCCATTATCAACAGCAACGTCAGAACTGCCTCTGTGGTGACTCAGTTTTCTTGTACATATTTCTGTGTATTATGATTGTCAGCAACTTGATGAATGACCTGTTAAGCTGATTTTGCAACAATTCTCACACTTGTCGGCTTTTGTAATCGTGTGGATGATGTTTTCGAGGAAGTCTGATGGCATGTCGCCAGTCTCCTACATTCGACACGCCAACGTGAATAGTCGTTTTGTTGCCCCTTCCCCCAATTATTTGACAAATTTCTATGGAATATTATCTGTCCCTTCTGCCTTATTTGATCTTATGTCTTCCAAAGCTCTTTTAAATTCTGATTCTAATACTAAATCCCATAAATCTTCTCTGTCGCCTTCTGTTTCTTCTTGTATCAAGTCTCCATGAAACTCTTCCTCCTCCTCATAGAGACATTAAACGTACTCTTTCCTCCTATACAATCTCTCCTCTGCGTTGAACAGTGGAATTCCCACTGAGCTCTTAATGTTAGCACCCTTCTACATCTACATCTATGTGATTACTCTGGTATTCACAATAAAGTGCCTGGCAGAGGGTTCAGTGAACCACCTTCAAGCTGTCTCTCTACAGTTCCACTCGAGCGGTGTTCGGGAAAAACGAGCTCTTAAATTTTTCTGTGCGAGCCCTGATTTCTCTAATTTTATCGTGATGATCATTTCTCTCTAAGTATATGGGAGCCATCAGAATGTTTTCGCTATCGTAGGAGAAAATAGGTGACTGAAATTTCGTGAGAAGATCCCGACGCAACGAAAAACGCCTTTGTTTTAATGATTGCCACTCCAATTGACGTATCATGTTTGTGTCACCATCTCCCCTACTTCGCGGTAATACAAAACGAGCTGCCCTTCTGTGTACTTTTTCGATGTCATCCGTCAGTCACATCTGATGCGGATCCCACACCGCACAGCAATACTCCAGAACAGGGCGGACAAGCGTGGTGTAAGCAGTCTCTTTAGTAGATCTGTTGCACCTTTTAAGTGTTCTGCCAACGAATCGCAGTCTTTGGTTTGCTCTACCCACAACATTATCTATGTGATCGTTCCAATTTAGAGTATTTGTAACTGTAATCCCTAAGTATTTAGTTGAATTTACAGTCTTTAGATTTGTGTGACTTATCGCATAATCGAAATTTAGCTGATTTCTGTTAGTACTCATGTGAATAACTTCTCACTTTTCTGTATTCAGGGTCAATTGCCACTTTTCGCACCATACAGATATCTTATCTAAATCATTTTGCAATTTGTTTCGGTCATCTGATGACTTTACAAGACGGTAAATGACAGCATCATCTGCAAACAATCTAACACGGCTACTGAGATCTTCTCCCATGTCGTTAATATAGATCAGGAACAATAGAGGGCCTACAACACTTCCTTGGTGAACGCCGGATATCACTTCTGTTTTAATCGATGAGCTTCCGTCTATTACTACAAACTGTAACCTTTCTGACAGGAAATTATGAATCCAGTCGCACAACTGAGGCGATATTCCACAGGCACGCAGTTTGATTAGAAGACACTTGTGAGGAACTCTGTGTCGAAAGCCGTCCAGAAATCTAAAAATATGGAATCAATTTGACATCCAATGTTGATAGCACTCATAACATCATGAGTATAAGGAGCTAGTTGTGTTTCGCAAGAACGATATTTTCTGAATCCGTGCTGACTATGTGTTAATAAATCGTTTTCTTCGAGGTACTTCATAATGTTCGAATACTGTATATGTTCCAAAACCCTACTGCGGATCGACGTTAGTGATATGGGACTGTAATTCAACGGATTACTCCTACTTCCCTTTTTGGGTACTGGTGAGACTTGAACAATTTTCTAGTCTTTAGGTACGGATCTTTCTGTGAGCGAGTGGTTGTTTATAATTGCTAAATATGGAGCTATTGTATCAGCGTACTCCGAGAGGAACCTGACTGGTATACAATCTGGACCAGAAGCCATACCATGCGTTTATTAAGTGATTTAAGCTGCTTTGCAGTTGTTATTGATTGGAATTCAGGAATATTTATTTCGTCTTCTTTGGAGAAGGAGTTTCGGAAAACCGTGTTTAATAACTATGCTTTAGTGGCACTGTCATCAGTGACGTCACCGTTGTTATCGCGCAGTGAACGTATTGATTGCGTCTTGCCACTGGTGTGCTTATAATTTCACCTAAGTTTATTTTGTCTTTCTTATGATCTGAATCCGTCCTTCCAACTATCCATTTTGCCTTAGCTTCCCTGCACTTCCTGTTTATTTCCTAATTGACTTGCATATCTATATTTCTAAATTTCCCGGAACATTTTCGTACTTCCTTCTATCGTCGATCAGGTGATGTATTCCACCTGTTATCCATAGTTTCTTCGTAGTTATCTTCCTTGTCCCTAAGCTCGTCTTTTCAGTTTCTGTGATTGCCCTGTTTACAGCTGTCCATCCCTCTTCAATCCTACTGTCTACTGAGATATTCATAATCGCAGTGTCTACAGCCTCAGAGAACTTCAAACGTATCTCTTAATTTGTAGTATTTCCGCATCCCACTTCTTTGCGTATTTATTTCTCCTTAATGGTCTCTTCGACTGCAGCCTACTCTTCATCACTACTACATTGTCGTCTGAGACTACATCTGCTCCCGGGTACGCCTTGCAGTCAAGTATCTGATTTCGAAATCTCTGGTTGACCATGATGTAATCTAACTGAAATCGCCACGTATCTCTCGGCCATTTTCCAAGTATATGTCGTTCTCCTGTGATCCTTGAACAGAGTATTCGCTATTACTAACTGATATTTATTGCAAAACTCAATTAGTCTTCCTTCTTTCTCGTTTCTACTACCAAGTCAATGTTGTCCCGTAACCCTTTTTTCTGCTCCCTCCCCTAAAATTGCATTCCAATCTCCAATGGCTATTAGATTTTCATCTCCATTTACGTACTGAATTATCCGTTCAATACCCCATATACTTTCTCTATTTCTTCATCTGCTGTTTGCACTGTTGGTGTGTTTACTTGTACCATTGTTGTCAATGTTGGTTTGCTGTTGATTCTGACGGCAATAATCCTATCATTGAACTGTTCTCGGTAAGTCACTCTCTGCCTTGTCTTCCGATTCATAACGAATCCTACGCCCGTTATAACATTTTCTATAGCTGCTGATATTATCCTACACTCTCCTGACAGGAAATCCTTGTCTTCCTTCCATTTCACTTCACTTCTCTGACCGCATTGATTGAGCCATAGTATTTCCCTTTTCAGATTTTCTAACTTTCGTAGTACATTCAGACTTCTGACATTTCATGCTCCATCCTTCCGTTTATCTTATTCTCGTGGTCACTTCCCTCTTGTCAGTCCTTTCCTGCGATCCGAATGAAGTCTTTGGACGGCATTGCTTATGATTTTTATTCAAAATTTAACTAGTGACAGGGTTCGAATCCTGACGCAATTCCTGTACCACGAAAGAACGCTGCAAGGCGAGAATATTCCACTTTTGTGTGACGCTGGATAAAGTACATAATGATATAATGTTGTTACGGAGCCATGTACAATGTGATCACAAATAGTCTGATTAGCTTGTAAGGGCGTTGGAGAGATTGCGCTGAGAAATAATTGTTAAGAAAAAATCCGATACGTTGCACCGTTTCCGAGTTAATTAGCATTGTAGATAGCCAATCACGTCTTTGCTCACTGCTAGCGACACGAGGCTGTTGGGATCCAGCACGGGGTTGCGTATTACCTTCCTGAACCCACCGATTCCATATTCTACTAACAGTCATTGGATCTCGACCAACGCAAGCAGCAATGTCGCGATACGATAAACCGCAATCGCGATAGGCTACAATCCGACCTTTATCAAAGTCGGAGACGCGATGGTACGCATTTCTCCTCCTTACACGAGGCATCACAACAACGTTTCACCAGGCAACGCCGGTCAAGTGCTGTTTGTGTATGAGAAATCGGTTGGAATGTTTCCTCATATCAGCACGTTGTAGGTGTCGCCACCGGCGCCAACCTTGTTTGAGTGCTCTGGAAAGCTAATCATTTGCATATCACAGCATCTTCTTCCTGTTGGTTAAATTTCGCGTCTGTAGCATGTCATCTTCGTGGTGTAGCAATTCTAATGGCCAGTAGTGTACCTATTTCTCGGTGTTCCAAGCCTTAACGTAAGTGCATTAGCCGGGACATCTGCAAACACAACAGGCATGGCAGTATTGTGGGTTGCCTACCTCCGAGGCTGCCACTTCTTCGCTCTCCATTTAAAATATTAGTGATGAGGATGAGCGCTTAGTATGAAGGGGAGCGTTCTTATTTCTTTTGGCGTACTGCTCCCTAACTCGTCACGTTACAAAGTGTTAACCATCCACGTCCAACGCCGTGTTGTGTGCTACTGTGTCTTCTATAAGCAAAATTTAGTTGCTTCATCGCAAGCAGTTTTCAGTTTATCGTTGAAATATTTCCACTCCACACCTTTCACGATGCCTAACTCACTAAAAACAACACTTTGTACTCTGTGTTGTATGTATGTTCTTGTGTATTGGACCTAAGAAAACTGTTCATAGCGTGTTATCACATGGTAATGAAACTGCATGTACGTGGGACTAATAAGTTGCTGGATTTTGATTGGAACAGCGTTCCCCGCATTTTAACAGTAAGGCTCACCACGATCCACAACGTCTCTCTTGTCGAATGAACGCCCGTGACAAAACGCGCTGCTTGTGTCTGTGGTTCATGTGCACTGTCCACATTAGTTGTATCTGATGTCACATCCTGGAGAGCATTCTTCAAGCACCAGTTTTTGTAAGCTGCTAAGGAGGTATGAATTATATTTTCTTTGGATAGTCGAAATGACTCTTGATTCCGGTATCTGCGTTTCCTACAAGTAGTTTAATGCTCCACTTTAAAGCTTGACGGACCGTAGATCCTAAATATTTTATGGTTCAATGTCTTTTTTGTGATTGATCTCTTGATGCAGTCAAAGTAGCATGTGACATCCCCACTTCTTCCTTGAACTAGATTTCTTTCGTTTATGTTAAGGTTCACTTGCTAGGCCATGCACTAATCTGGTCGGTATTCCATATCTTGTTCACTATGGGGGGGGGGGGGGGGCAATATTGCAAGACTGTGTCGAACATTTTTCACGAGACAACGAACATTGCAGGGAACTGGTTACTATAATCAGATGCCTTTTAAATTTCATGGTTGATCAAATTAAGCTGAGTTTCACATGACCGCAGCTTGCTTCGTTGATCCCTACAGAGACGATTTCTCAGACCTTTCTTGCTGCGTTTTTGGCATTAATCCTCCACATTTGACATTGACTGCTGACGTAATGTTATCTTGTCGCATTTTCTTGAAATGTATATATTCTGTTTCCAGTCATTGATCTCATATCCACTTCATTATAATTACCGGTTACGGCGCCAGGGAGACTGGTAATCGTAGTAAAGTGCATTTTCTATCAATAACTGGAAATAGCTGTGGTAAAAATACAACCATGATCGCTGGCTGTGGGATTGACATTTTATCCGTCTTTGCAAAATATTTATTTTTCCTACCAGTTTTAACATTTCTTCCATGAAACATAGTCATTTTATTTTCGAACAGCCACTGGGCATTGATTCCCTCCTCTACTTTAACTAAAACGAAAATTTCTAATCCGTTGCTAGGGGAGCTATGTCACATCTATCGCAAGTCGCTTCTTTAAATAATTGCTAAAAAGTTGTTTTTGGATATGCTGAAGTGTCTAAGTATAACAAGGGAAACTTTTTCATGGCTTATGAATGAAATAATGATAACGAATTTCCAAATAGATTATACAGCACTTGTTGTAAGCTGCAGCCCTTTATCTGTCTACTTGTATCATCGGAAGTGGTGATTGTGGTGTGGTGTGGTGTGGTGTGGTGTGGACAATGTCGTAACAATTCGTTCTTTTAGCATATGGTATTGTCTATACGAGAGCTCACGTAGGATTTTGATATCCCATGCGAAACTTATTCAGCCAATAAGTAGGAGATACAAGAGATATCAAACAGTATGAGAAAAAAAGTGAAGTACCTGAAAGACAGTCTGAGACAGCGTTAGTAGCACCTGACAGGGTTTGAAAGCGGTCCCATTGTGGTCTCTATTTGACCAGCTGGTCGAATCGTGCAACATTCAGCTTTATGGTGCATCTAAGACTTCCTTGGAGGTAGAAAACTTTGCGCTCTTAACGGAACAAAATCAACAGCTGTAAAGGTCATCTCGAGGGTATCCCAAAGAGGTGTGACAGAATCGTTACAAGTTATAATGTATACAAATCATCTAGTACAATGCGTCGGTTCCTCTTTATGGCTGTGCGCAGGTTATGTAGTTGTCTATAAGAAGATAGCAACTGTAGAAGACAGTATAGATTCACAAAAGGACCTAGAGAGGATTGATGGATGGAGCAGGGACTAGCAATTGACCCTGAACGCAAATAAATCTAACGTATTGCCCATATACGTAGAATACGTATCCACTGCCGGAGAACTGTGCTGTTGATTAGATGATGTTGGGGACGGTAACTGTCGTAAAAGATCAAGGAATATCTATCCGGGGTGACATTAAGTGGAATGACTACATAAAATGCTAGGAATGGTAACTGTCGTAAAAGATCAATGTGGGAAGACCTTGAGTGGAATGACAACATAAAACAAATACCGGTAGTAGGAAAAGCAGACACCAGACTGAGAATGAGGAAGAATATTAAGGAAATGTAATTCATCCACCAAAGAAATGGCTTACAAGGCGTTTGTTCGATTGATGATCAATCTGGCACTAAAATAAGAGATTGAGAAGATTCAACAAATAGCTTCCCGTTTCTTCACGGGATCTTTACTCTGAGCGAGTGCGTCACAGAGGTGCAACAAACACCAGTAGCAGACGTTAGAAGAGAGGTGTTGAGCGTCACACAGAGGTTTACTATTAAAATTTTGAGTGTGTACTTCACGGGACGAGCTGGACCACATGCTACTTACTCCACAAGCGTCTCGTGAAATGACTACAACGAGTAAGTTAGGCAAATTATGGCTTATACAGAGGCTTACTGACAATCACTGCAGTCATGGACGGTGCGGCTGATCCCGGCGGAGTTGTACTATTGCAACTCATGGAAACATGGCTGTTTTATGCTGAACGACCCTCTTTGATGTTAACATTAGTCACAGTATGAAAATCAACTAATCATCATTTTTATAATCATGTGATATTACATCTTAACAGACAATGTGGTTGTTTTTATTTTCTTTAAAATTACAAGTAAAGTTAATTGTTTTCGTCAGAGCACCAAACGACGCTCCTACGTACTCCTCTCTCTTCCTACATCCTGATAAAAACTGACTATAAACACCAACAATACGCCCAGAGGCTTTATTGAAGCGGATATCACATGGTTTATCGCACTTCTGGTTTAATATGTAGCCCATTTATATTCAAGCTGGAAAAACGTTATGTCTATTTTTTCTGGTGTCACTTATAACGTTTAAATGTCTCAGGAATTACCTACAATGGAAATGAATTGCTTCTCCTTTTAATATTTATCACTGGTATAAAATTCAGAAATTTATTTCTGTTAACAGAGCAATGTCTGTACAGTACTTATGTCGAAATAAAAAGCAACCGATTTCCGTGATCGGTGGATGTGCAATTATTTCTAGAGGTCTTACGAAAGCACAAGGAAAAGAAATTAATGTATGAGGAGCAGGGATGAAATACTGGGCGGGGGCGGGGGGCAAATGATATGTCGCTTTTATGGGAAAATGTTGTCAAATTTTCCCTGCCTTCAGAACTGCACCACCTCCCTCGGCAAACAGTTTCGACTGCATGTGAATAATACATCGCACCCCGGCAAGAAAACTGACAAGTCGAATAACAGCAGTTTTTAGTTTGTAACTGAAAAAAACAAGTGTGAAGTGCCGAAACGTGTACAGAAATGTAATAGAATTTATTGACAAAAACCTTGGAATTTAAAGGATGCTTACATTACTTCAATATAAGAATAATACAGAATTAATTGGTTAAGACGAGCTTTGCCGGGTTGCGATATGTGCCTCCACTAGCGTCACGCAATGGCGTATTTTGAATACAGTATGTTATTTTAGTTAAATACCGATCTGTTTTTATGAACGATGTTGTCTTTATATGTCGCTGTTATTACCTTAGCATTTAAATTACATTCTAACTGTTTTTGTGTGCTGTCGTATAATTCTGTTTATCTGATCGTTATATACATTTGTTTTGAAGTGATTAAATGAGAAACGAGTTTGTGGATGACATATGTGGTTTCAACTAATACCCAAACAAATTCTGCAACTATTTTCTTAGGAACTGGGTGTGTGTAATTATTATACATAAAAAAATATTGCGATACGTTTCCGACAGCTTTAAACCGTCTTCCCTTGGTTTTTATGTAGCATTATTTATTGCCTAATATCTGCTTATAGACTGGATCCAGCGCAATCGGTAATAATAATAATAATAATAATCACCATCTTCTGAGCCATTTGATATTATTTATTGCCTAATATCTGCTTATGGATTGGATCCAACACACTAAGTAATAATAATAATAATAATAATAATAATAATAATAATCACCATCTTCTGAGCCATTTGATAGCCACTTGTCCATGCATTTAAATTCTCAGTTATTCACATCCAAATTGACCTTGTATGTTTTCAAATGTCAACTACCCAGTTCCCATTATATCGTCGCCTCCTTCATTTAGTGTCTCTTGAAACCCATTCTTCAGCCATTCGTCTACCACAAAGTAAAACTTAGTTCTAAATATCCTGATTTCCTTCGACTGAAATCAGAAGATGAAGCCAAACGCTTGAAATTGAGTTGATATGTAAGAAACAACATGTAAATGTTACTGAAAGCGAATTTTTTAATTTTTATCCGATTAAATACGTGATGTTATCTTAAACATAGAAAGCAGGTGTTGACAGATGGGAAAATTACAGAACTATCAGTTTAATAAGTCACAGCTGCAAAATACTTACACGAATTCTTTACAGACGAATGGAAAAAACTGGCAGAAGCCGACCTCTGGGAAGATCAGTTTGGATTCCGTAGAAATGTTGGAACACGTGAGGCAATACTGACCTTACGACTTATCTTAGAAGAAAGATTAAGGAAAGGCAAACCTACGTTTCTAGTATTTGTAGGCTTAGAGAAAGCTTTTGACAATGTTGATTGGAATACTCTCTTTCAAATTCTGAAGGTGGCAGGGGTAAAATACAGGGAGCGAAAGGCTATTTACAATTTGTACAGAAACTAGATGGCAGTTATAAGAGTCGACGGGCACGAAAGGGAAGCAGCGGTTGGGAAGGGAGTGAGACAGGGTCGTAGCCTCTCCCCGATGTTATTCAATCCGTATATTGAACAAGCAGTAAAGGAAACAAAAGAAAAATTCGGAGTAGGTATTAAAATCCATGGAGAAGAAATAAAAATTTTAATGTTCACTGATGACATTGTAATTGTGTCAGAAACAGCAAAGGACTTGGAAGAGCAGTTGAACGGAATGGACAGTGTCTTGAAAGGCGGATATAAGATGAACACCAACAAAAACAAAACGAGGAGAATGGAATGTTGTCGAATTAAGCCGAGTGATTCTGAGGGAATTAGATTAGGAAATGAGACACTTAAAGTAGTAAAGATGTTTTGCTATTTGGGGAGCAAAATAACTGATGATGGTCGAAGTAGAGAGGATATAAAATGTAGACTGGCAATGGCAAGGAAAGCGTTTCTGAAGAAGAGAAATTTGCTAACAGCGAGTATAGATTTAAGTATCAGGAAGTCGTTTCTGAAAGTATTTGCATGCAGTGTAGCCATGTATTTAAGTGAAACATGGTCGATAAATAGTTTGGACAGGAAGAGAATAGAAGCTTTCGAAATGTGGTGCTACAGAAGAATGCTGAAGATTAGATGGGTAGATCACATAACTAATGAGGAGGTATTGAATAGAATTGGGGAGAAGAGGAGATTGTGGCACAACTTGACAAGAAGAAGGGAGCGGTTGGTAGGACATGTTCTGAGGCATCAGGGGATCACAAATTTAGCATTGGAGGGCAGCGTGGAGGGTAAAAGTCGTAGAGGGAGACCAAGAGATGAATGCAGTAAGCAGATTCAGAAGGATGTAGGTTGCAGTAAATACCTGGGAGATGAAGAAGCTTGCACAGGATAGAATAGCATGGAGAGCTACATCAAACCAGTCTCAGGACTGAAGACCACAACAACAACGACTTCTTAAACATTAGAAGCGGATGAAGTAATGTTAAAATTTTTTTTTTTTACTAACGTATCATAACTATCAAGATGTAGTTGCGCCTATGGAAATAATATCGGATGTGTTTGTCCTTAGTACTCTACAGTGTGAAAATGGAATCACCATGAGTCTTGCACTCCTAGGGAAATTGCTAAATACATGTAGCCACGGCGCTATTTCATTTCTAAGAACACCCAGTATATAAAAATAAAGCATTTCAACACATAAAATTAATTTTATAGCATCCAGGGAGTACATGACAGTGCTATTCAATAGAGTGTAATGATGATTAGAAAGTCCCGGAATTTGTTTCGGTATGAAGGGAACCACCCCCAGTATACAACGTGTGTATTCCGGTTTAAATTCAGTGTAGAGACATGTATGAAAAACAGCTCTGCCGAAGGTCTCATCAGCCTTGCCTTGCACGGGCTAGTGCACCTCAGTCAATACAACTGGACATTGCGCTTTCAGCGTATCGTCAAAGCTAAATAATCCCTAATGAAGCGATCATGTTCAACGTTTTGTATCAATATATCTTAATTTACCCAGCTGTTCAGGTATCTCAATGAACACTAGAGCTCAGACAAATCTGCGTGGAGATTGATTCAACACAAAGACTAAAGCAACACGGATGTATTTGTGCAGTAATGAGCATATAAACAAAAAAATTGAGTCATTCATTCTAATATTTGTTACAGCGCACAGTCAGTAAACGCAGCCAATGCATATATAACAAAAAATAATGTAGAAACTGATAAAGAACTTCCAAATATGGAAGTAGACTAGACAACAAACCAAATATTTTAATTAATTGCGGAAGATTCTTACGATCAAGGCAGCATGACTGATCAGACTGCATTTTTGAAAAATGACTTCCGCCAGTTATTCCATAATGGATATTAAAATCGCAGACAGTCTAAATGTAATAAGAAAAACGTAAGTGGGTCAGCTACATGAGGGACTTGCATCTTGGCCAGGAACTGATCCAAGAGTAGTTTCCGAGCCTGACTGTGGCGGTAACAACCAGCTGACAGTGCACCAGAAATAAACATGCCACTAGTTTTTGCAAACTTCGACATCAACAATGAACACTCCTGTAGCCGCCGGTTACAAGCCAGCCCACAATGACGTGGGCGTTAATGATTCTTCCGCTGTTCGCGTGATACCATCACCGTCCCGACAACATTCGATATACTTAATGGAGGCTACTCGCATGGATGATGCACTGTTTAGGACTTGGATTTTGGATCCCTTCTGCATACTACTGAATATGCGCTATCCACTCGGGTTGGTTTCTCCTTTTGGTCTCAGTTCACAGAGCTACAAACAGCCTACTCGGATCTGAACTTGTGCTGTGATTGTGTGCAGTCGCTTTTTCAATAAATTTGATTTTGGTGATAGAAAAGAGAGAATAACGATCGCCAAACAAGGGCAGTTTTAGTTTTGATGCATTTAAATTTTGAAATACATTGAACTAGTAACAGAAGGAGTTTGCAAATCTATAAATACCTGCAGAGGTTACAATACGGCGATTTTGCCTTCTGACATCGTGTAGATGGGTGGCGGCGAAAATGAACATGCACGGTTGACACAGTTGTACACACCCACTCACGCTCTTTGTTGCACCATTGCTAGGAACTTGATTCCAGTCGCAGTCTTCTAATTCTTCCATATCACCTATCAATTCAGCGGTGGAGTTGAATAATGTTTCTCTGTAGCATTTTGGGAACGATAATTTTCCTCTCAACTTTTAAAATACGTTGCCTACCACACCAGTACGGGGGTTGTCCGTAAAATAAGTTTCCCATGGCGCTAGAGAGCTGAAAAGCGCTGTTACAGTGGATCCCGCGATTCTGTAGTGTACCTTGGTTCCCCGACTCCAAATCCCCTCTCTAGCGAGCTGCCTGAGGAGCTCAGTCTTGGCTTGGCAGCCGCACGTGATGGATCTCCCCCTAGCTTCGACCGCCAGGTGTGAGCTGCGCTCGGTGATCCGTTTCCTGTCTGCAAAAAACATTGCACCGGCAGAAATCCATTCCCAGCTATGCGAAATCTATGGAGACAAGTGTATGAGCGTACAACACGTGCGCAAATGGTGCAGAGGGTTCAAGAACGGGCGTACTGACGTTCATGATGAGGAGCGTCCCGGACGGCCATCTGTTTCTGACGAAACAATCGCAGCCGGTCGAAGTGGCCGTGCGGTTAAAGGCGCTGCAGTCTGGAACCGCAAGACCGCTACGGTTGCAGGTTCGAATCCTGCCTCGGGCATGGTTTTTTTGATGTACTTAGGTTAGTTAGGTTTAACTAGTTCTAAGTTCTAGGGGACTAATGACCTCAGCAGTTGAGTCCCATAGTGCTCAGAGCCATTTGAACCATTTTTTGAAACAATCGCAAAAGTGGAGGCAGCGGTGCTCTTAGATCGAAGAGCGACCGTTCGTGAGCTCTCCGAAATGATCCCTGATGTCAGCAAAACCTCTACTGACAAGATTTTGACGGAGCATCTAGAGTATGCTAAGGTTTGCGCGAGGTGGGTGCCAAGAATGTTGACCGAAGACCACAAAAGTCAACGCGTTGAAGCGGCCCAAGAACTTCTTCAAGATCATGGAACTCATGGCGAGGAATACCTCGACTTCATCGTCACTGGAGACGAGACTTGGGTGCACTATCGCACACCCGAAACCAAAGAACAGTGCAAACAATGGAAGCACCCAGAGTCGCCGAGATTGCAAGAATTCAAACAAACGCAAAGTGTCGGCAACAGTGTTTCGGGACAGCAAGAGGGTATTGTTGTGCGAGTTCTTGGCCACCGGTACAACAATCAACGCTGCCGGGTACTGCGAGACACTGCAAACATTGCGCAGTGCAGTTCAAAACAAGAGGAGGGGTATGCTGTCCAAGGGGGTGGGTTTGCATCAGGATGACGCTCGATCGCACACCGCTAAAGCCACCAACGAGCTCGTAGCAAAATTTGGACTTAGCCCCAAGTGACTACCATCTCTTCCCTGACATGAACAAACACCTGGGTGGAATGCATTTCGACGACAGAGAAGAGCTGGAAGAAGCGGTTCTCAGGTATCTGCGCGCCTTGGCGGAAGATTTTTTTTGACTCGGGCATTCAAAAGCTCGTACACCGCATGCAAAAATGTATTGACCTCAGAGGCGACTATGTAGAAAAATAGGTTAAAATCTGAACTTTCCAAAAATGTACGCATTCATGAAATAAACATGTTTTACACTATGAAAAAACTGGGAACCTTGTTTTACGGACACCCCTCGTACTTCCCCAACATCTCCACATATTAGATAAGGAACAGTTAAATGAAAACAGGAGAGACTGAAAAAAAGTAAACTGTTTATTATTTCAAAAGTAATTCGCAAAACTGTTAATGCATTTGTCGCATCATGAGACAAGACGGTCAGTCCCTTGATGGAAAAATGTTTGCGGTTGCATACGGAACCATGATTGTACCAAGGTGTTCACCTTTTCGTCCTAAGCAAATCGACGCCTCGAATGTCTTTCTTCAGGGCTCCAAAAACGCAGATATCGCAAGCGAAGATATCGGGACTGTATAGTGGTTGTCTAAATGCTTCTCAGCGGAACTTCTTCGGACGCATGTGTTGCCAAGGTTGTTTCGACTGCAGAAGTTTCGCTGGGAAACCCTTACACATACTCCATACAGTCTCGATTTCTCCCCATAAGATTTCCAGATTTTTGGAGGCCTGAAGAAAGACATTCGTGGCCGTCGATTTGCTTGACACGATTCCTGGATACAATCACGGTTCCATAGGCACCCACGAACATTTCTCCATGAAGGCATTGATCATCATCTGTCACAGTGGAATGAACGTATGAAAAGTTACGGCGATTACCTTGGAAGTAATAAACAGTTCCCTTACTCTTTTTCAGTATGTCTAGTTTTCATTTCACTTCCACTTATACATTAAACTCTCACGCGGGAGTTTTTCTCTGTATTTCAGGCCAGTCTCAGCAAATACTATAGCGATTTCGATACGGTTTTCAGTAACAGATAGACTGATTAACGAAGAAGATTTATGTAGACTACCACGCACGAGAGGCTTTCAATAAGTATTCCAATACATTTTCTTCTGAAAGCAGCTTGGTTTTATTCAGGATTACAGTACACCATGTTATTCCCCACTCTTTTGGCTACGAACCCGTACTTTTCTACACAATCTCTGCCTTACGCCACCTTACTGGAGAGCCTATATGGCCGCATGGTACAACTCTATTGGCCGACGTCTTGCTGCATCTTACCCTTAATTGGCCCAAACAGATGGAGGTTGTAAGGAGCGAGATCCGGCTATAGGATGGATGAGGAAGAACAGTCCTGCGAAGTCTTGTGACTCTTTCGCGTGCGAAGACTTGTGTAAGGCCTTGCGTTGTCATGGAGAAAGAGAAGTTCGCTTGAATTTTTGCGGCAACGAACACTTTGAAGCCATTTCTTCAATTTTCCGAGGGTAGCACAGTACACTCCAGAGCTGATCGTTGCTCCACGAGGGAGGACATCAAACAGAATAACCCCATCTGAGACCCATGACTTTGTCGTTTGACGGTGTGGCCTTGAACGTTTTCTTCGAAGGAGAGGTGGTGTGGCGCCACTCCTTAGCTTGCTGTTTCGTTTCCGGTTAGAAGGGATGAAACCACTTTTCATCCCCTATGACGACGTTTGATAAATAACTGTCAAGATCAGCCTCGTAGTGCGCAAGGGATTCCGCGCAGATGGTCCTTCATTCCTCTTCAAAGTCTTCCGTAAGGCATCCATATTTTAGTATCCCAACTGGTCAGTACCACCGAAAGAGACATCCAGTTGTGCAGTGAGATTTTTGATTATGGTCCGTAGTTCGCCTCGAATGAAAGTGTCCGTACGTTCCAACAGTGCAGGAGTCACAGCTGTGGCGGTTGGCCGGCACGAGGGAGATCGGACCGTTTTGCGCGACCTTGTTGCAATGATGACAGACGCCTCGTACAATGACTCACCGAGCTTTTGTCCACTGCCAGGTCTCCGCAGACATTTTGCAAGTGGCTGCAAATATCTGCGATGCTCTGGTTTTCCGCCAAAGGAGACTCAAAGATAGTTCCCAGCTTGGAATGCACGTTCGTCACAGACGCCATTCTGAATGGTGCGTATAGCGCTGCCACCTTTCTGACTTAATGAAACTATAGGGGCTGAAATGGGAATATTCCACGATGTCCCACAACAAATTCCGCGTCTTTTTCAACCGAAAATGGCAGAGAAAAAATGTGTTTCATTACTTAATGAACGTCCTTCGTATTGCTAACAACTCGTCCGGCCCTAGATACTTAGTGCAACACGTGCGAACTTACATATCTGCGGAAGTTACGTATGTCTTCTGTAGAATTCCGTATCTTGTTCTGAAATATAGCGCAGTGATATAGTGCAATAGTTTGCCTTTTGATAAAAAAGTCTACTTTAAGGAAGGCAAGGATTTATAAAGATCTTTTTCGTAAAACCGATCCTTTTTCTTGGTGCTCGAAAGGGTAGATGTGCGTTTGGCACTCCGCAACATTTGGCAATCTCTCGTCATTGATTTAGGTCTGTAGTTTAAAACATCTACCACACTTATTATACAAAAAGGGTTCCTTTGACGGAAGCCAGTGAGTAATTTGCATGGGTGTTCCATCGTCAACTGTAAAGAGCATCACAGAGAACAATATTTTGCTTATTGTCTGAACAGCAGATGCGTTAGTTTATTTGTGTTGTGTATAGATGTACTAGCAATTATAACATTTTTTATTTATTGTTATTTCATCCCCCTCGTGGGGGCTGTCAAGGCACCACATTTCGCTTTCCAATACCGAGCCTCTGTCTTTTTTCTTTTAACAAAAAGTAGAACAGCTAACAAGGATGATTAAAGCTGAAAAGTTTACAGGTGGTTTTAAAAACGACAAAAAGGATGAATTTTTCAGGCGTCTACATTAAAGATGTTAAGACTATTGTCTTTTTTTAATTAAAATCATAGAACTAAAATCTAAATAACAAAAATAAATATATATTAAAACACAAAAAAGGCGACATTCTTCTAAGAAAAAAAAGCACTGAACTTTCACATAATATCTGAATGCGATTCACTGGGAGATAAGGATTTGAGAAGGGGAGAATATGTACTGTAGGGTTGAGGGGTTTGAATAGTAGAAAAATATAGGGTCCATTAGGTAGGACGCTATGGAGGTGAAGGAAGGTATTGGAATGGAAAGTGGGAAAACAGAAGGTGAAGAGGCGCTTGGTGTGTGGGTAGGATAGTTGTATCGGGAGGAAAGGGGTAGGGAGCGATGCAGAGGTAGCAGAAAGGGGCGCCCTGGAGTGGGATAGGAGGGTAAGATCTGTAGTTAGTAGGGCGGATAATTATCGGGGCGGATCCCATTGTGTGGGACAGGGAGTCGGTTGGAGTTGCGTTGGGATAGGATACGGAGTGTTTGTAGGTACAGGGGCGGCGGGAAGCGGTTGTAAAGCCGCAGCAGCATACTGGGATTGTTTATCAGAGGAGAAACAATAGTGTTATGGGAATCTAGTTTGCGGATAGTATACGCGAAGGTGTTCGATCTAGGCAAGGAGGGGTGGGAGGCACTTGCAGAATTTTGGTGGGGCGGATATCCATGCAACACTAGCGCGGGAGTGGATAGGTTACTCCAAGGTTGTGTGGAGGTTATTATAAGTGTGTAATCCCCAACTTAGAGCAGTTACTAGTTTCTGAGAGAATCTATACATATCATAAATTAAAGTTAATAGTTTTTGAGAGAATCTATACGTATTATAAATTAAAGCTCTCTTCTCGTTCTTCTGTCTATTCATTATGGCTAATCTCAGGAACTACGGTGGGGATTTTTATCTGATTTCCACGAATCGAGAGACTGATTCTTGAGGAAAGTTTGCGTATAAAATTAATTACCACTCAGTAATGATAAGTATAGTAAACGCATTGTTATCCGCTACATATTTAATTGGCATTTTGAGTGACACCTCAAGGCAGTGATGGGAGCTGTGAACTGGTCAGCTGCAGAGGAGGCGTCGTCCTGTGGAGAAAGCACTAAGGAGCCAGCCCAGATCAGTGAGCATCGAAGCTTTACAAGGTTCAACGTCGGGTCTGGCGGTCTAGCGGTCAAGTAGGTGCCTAGAAACCAACAGGTCGAGGGATCGACTCCTGATCGGACCACGGAATTCAGTCTGTGTTTTAATCTAGCATTCCGATGCCAATGACGTGCAAATTCGCCAAGAACGACACGTGGTACGGATTCCACGTAAAAATGTAATTCCACTTACTCTGATTGGATGACTGGGGCAGTTTAGGGACACGCAAGTCGCCGACTTGGCACCGTGCCAGTCAGCCACATGAAATTATTATTACCAGAATCTATACATGTCTTGTTCTTTTATACATATTATAAATCAATGCCCGCTCCACGTTTTTCTGTTTGTATGTGAAGGCTAATATAAGGGACAACTTAGAGGTTTTGATACAGTTTTCTCTAACAGATTGATTCGCAAGGAAGGTTTGTGTATGTTGTTACGTGGCATGACAGCATTTTCCAAGAAATGTCGAGTAACCTGTTTAATAACCCAATATGCAGATCCAACGACTAACTCAAATCAAGTGACTAATGCTGCATGAAAACTGCGGGCAGTGATAACAACTGGCAGTGATTAAGGTTGTAGTTAACTCTTCCTCTTTTCCTGTTGGTATAGTGAAGGAGTCTTGTAAGCCTTGAGGCTTTTGGCTGGATGGTGAAATGGAACAGTCACTAGGGGGAACCATGTGTGTCATAAACATGTTTCTGCTGAGAACCGGAGTCTGCCGATCCAGTGCAGCAGGAGCAGCTAGCTATGATGGCCAGCCTATCGTAAAACTTCTTTACGTGTGAAGCGAAAATAATTCATTTTAGTGAAGATACAGACGGGAAGGACAGCAAAAGCATGAGGCTATGAGTGTGGGATCAGCCAATAGGCTTGGAGGAGACATGCTGGAAGATTTGTTCACAATTTTCTAAGGAGATTCGTGATTTGGTCTTAGTAATTATTTTGGTAGTGGGGGAGAGTTCTCATGCATGTGTACCTTCCTTCTCACTGGTCGTAACTAGTAATCTGTAACATAATAAGGGATATTTTCTGTCTTGTTCACCACATCAAATATTTGTAAGTAGGCTGTTTAGGTTTTTATGTTGGTAACGCCACGTAGCGCTTTGTATGAATATCACTGACTGTGCTGTGTGCAGTCTGTGACTGGTCTGCATTGTTGGAATATTTGCTATTATAGTGTTGGGCAGTTGGATGTGAACAGCGCGTAGCGTTGCGCAGTTGGCGGTGAGCCGCCAGCTGTGTTGGATGTGGGGAGAGAGTAGGCGGAGTTTTGAGAGCGGACTATCTGGACGTGTGTCCGTCAGAAAAAGGAAATTTGTAAGACTGGAAGTCATGAACTGATGTATATAATGAATTTTGAACACTATTAAGGTCAACACGTTGTTTGTTCCCTATCAAAATCTTTCATTTGCTAACTATGCCTATCAGTAGTTAGTGCCTTCAGTAGTTAGAATCTTTTATTTAGCTGGCAGTATTGGTGCTCGCTGAATTGCAGTAGTTCGAGTAACGAAGATTTTTGTGAGGTAAGTGATTCGTGGAAGGTATAGGTTATTAAATTAGTCAGGGCCATTGTTTTGTAGGGATTATTGAAAGTCAGATTGCGTTGCGCTAAAAAAAAAAAAAAAAAAATGCTGTGTGTCAGTTTAGTGTTGATCGGACTAAGTAAAGAGAGAAATGTCTGAGTACGTTCAGTTTTGCTCAGCTGTTTAAAAATTAAATAACGTAGAGGTTTTCCAGCACTGTCATTTATAAATTTTTCTAAGGGGATGTTTGAGATTTTCAGCGGAGAAGTAACACAGCCAACCGATTGCACATAATTTTCGAATACATTGACCTAGGTTTCGATACCTCAAGGATGTCTTCATCAGTATTAAATTTTGGCAACAGTGAAGTTACATTGCGGGAAGGCAATAGCCAAAGTTTCGAACAGACAAGCTCAAGTGAAAAACTAAAAATTATAAATGTTACAGCCTTTGGGACGTACACCTTGCAGTGAACAACAGGCAGACATCAGACAGTCTGATATTCAGTGCAAGGAATACGAACGAAAGGTTGGAATATTTTTAATTTTTGTCTTCTCGAAACTTTGGCTATTGCTTTCCCGCAAAGTAATTTTACGGTTGTTAAAATCTCATTTTGATGAAGACATCCTTGGAAGAGTGAAAACCTAGGTCAACCTATAAAAAAATATTTGCAAACTGGTTGGCTGTTTTATTTCTCCGTTGAAACTTATGGACGGCTGCTGAAAGACAGCCATGTTCAAAACTGATAAATCAGATTGTTATAGTGACCCTCAGTTCCCTTTCATAGTTTGATGGATCCCATTTTCAATATGTCCATGGGAGGTGTGGTACCCATACTGCCGTGCTTAATTGGTCCACCATTGGTAATGTCATTAGATTAGCCGTTATCCGTTGAGCGACCTTGCTTTCTTTTAATTCGAACGATCTTATAGGGAGTTTCCTATAACTGGGGATAAAATCTGTAGCACCTCAGGGATGTACTAAGCTGCTCAGCTAATGCTTCACAATACGATAAGTCGTTCGGCCATAGGTACCCATAGCTAGCGGTGTGAAACTTCGGCAGCCGGCCGGTGTGGCCTTGCGGTTCTAGGAGCTGCAGTCTGGAACCGCGTGACCGCTACGGACGCAGGTTCGAATCCTGCCTCGGGCATGGATGTGTGTGATGTCCTTAGGTTAGTTAGGTTTAAGTAGTTCTAAGTTCTAGGGGACTGATGACCACAGATGTTAAGTCCCATAGTGCTCAGAGCCATTTGAACCATTTGAAACTTCGGCAGGCCGCTGGTACACCATAGTACTCATAGATACTTTGCATACATTTAGCATGGTATTGGTTTTGGAATACAATCCCAGAGAAAGTCATTGAAACTACATTATATTTTGCATAAGATAACCAGTTATTTTCAGATATGATGTAGGCAAGTTACACACGCCTGCAACAGGTGGCCGGCCGCGGTGGCAGTGCGGTCCTGGCGCTGCAGTCCAGAACCGCGGGACTGCTACGGTCGCAGGTTCGAATCCTGCCTCGGGCATGGGTGTGTGTGATGTCCTTAGGTTGGTTAGGTTTAAGTAGTTCTAAGTTCTAGGGGACTTATGACCTAAGATGTTGAGTCCCATAGTGCTCAGAGCCATTTGAACCATTTTTTTGCAACAGGTGGCCGTGGTTGTACTACACGGGTTAAAACGCTGATGCCAGACTAGAGCTCCTTGTCCAGGCCGTAAAGGCCCAAGGGATGTTACCGGCCGCCGTGTCACCCTCCTCCATGCGCCCTCAGACGAATACGGTGTGGAGAGGCGTGAGCCGTGAGTGGCTCGTGTTCCCGCCATCATGTATTTTACACCCTGTTTTTAACGTACTTCCATCTCACTACGATAATTTAAATTACTACTGTCACTGAGTTGCTGCTTTGCCTGACCGGGAGCGGCGTTAGCAGCGCCTATCCATCCACACATCCCTTCGCGTAGTACCTTTGCTCGACTGCTATTACTTCCCGCTCGTTGTCTGTTGTAAGTTGGTTGGCCGCAGATCGGGTTGCGAGTTCGGGTCTGCCAGTCAGTGAGAACGCGTCTGGAGCGCAGTCCGGACCTGCCAGTTGGGGCACTAGTGCAGTCGGGTTGGAGCAGCAGTGAGCTCTGGGTCCACATGGCCTCGCATCACTTGAGCTGGGCCACGGTCCTGGTGGATCGTCGGTCGGTCATCCTACCGGACGACGCGTTTTGGCTCGCCGATCGTTCATGAGTCGGCTGTATGTGTGTGTGCGTGTGCGTGCATCGACTCCCGATTTGTCTTCGTGCGTGCTTAGTTACTGTTGGGTATCGTTCAGGCCTTCGTGCAAGTGTTTGTCAGGTTCCGTGTGTAGTTGTGTGATTTTGATTGCTTTAAATCTTGACGGCGTATTGGCTCTGAGAGGTGGGTCGTCTCATTGGGCGACGTGTAACTGGTTCTCCGAGCGCTTCTGGGCCCCTTCAATTACCATCTTGTGGAACTTGGGTCGATCCTTTCCTGGTGCAGGGACGTCGTTTAGCCAGTGGGGGTGTTTCCTCCGCATGGTTGCGTCCGAGCCAGTATTTCCTCCGTCGTGTGTCTGGAAGTGAGTGGGAGACGCACCAGCGGTGCAGTCGCGGACGGACCAGCAGGAGTCGGTCGGTTGTTGCGGACGAGGGAAGTTATCTCCGAGCGGTGCAGTCGGCTGAGGCCGCTGGCAGCCCCTGCGCAGTATCGGAGCGTGTGTGGAACTGTCCGATCGCTACGAGCTTCTTGGTTCACTGACCCAGGACGTCAAGGTTGAGTAGTGGTTTCAACTACCCAAGCCACGTCCATTCATGTTGTGGTGGCTCGTTTCGGTGGTCTGCTGTTGGGGAGGTTTTCCTGTGAGCAACACCGAGTGTTTCTACTGCTGAAATTTAGCCAGCATGCAGTGCAAAAATGGTTCAAATGGATCTGAGCACTATGGGACTTAACAACTATGGTCATCAGTCCCCTAGAACTACTTAAACCTAACTAACCTAAAGACATCACACAACACCCAGTCATCACGAGGCAGAGAAAATCCCGAACCCCGCCGGGAATCGAACCCGGGAACCCGGGCGCGGGAAGCGGGAACGCTACCGCACGACCACGAGCTGCGGACTCTGCTACTTTAAATTTAAGGCTTATGGTTATTGTTTTTATTTTCTTAAAAATTTTGCAAAATTAACTTTGAAATTTATCTTTCATGCTTAAACATCGCGGCCTTCTGCCTTTAAAATATTACGGTAAAATATTTTAAAATTCTGAAACTTAATTGCGGCTCTCAGCCATTTCTATTGCACTTTGCATATGTTGCTTTTTTTAAAATTATTTTATTGCTACCTTAATTGGTTTTTATCTTGTTGACTGTTAAGATTTCTTGTTTGGAGGCCTTCAGCCGTGAAAGAGCTGCATTCAGTAAAGGTCCGGCTATGTGCCGCTTTGGTTGTAAAGGTTATTAAATTACAATAAATGACAATTAGATGGAGAAACTGACCTGAGCCTTTGGCCCTTCCACAATCCTATTATCTATTCTGCCCAGCGGGTTTAGCGGGAGTATCAAGGCGTTTTGCAGACTTTTAAAACCGTGGAGCTGCTACTGCTCGGTCAAGCAGCTCCTTACTTGGCATCATGAGAATCAGTGCATCCCGTTGTCGGACTAGAGGTCTATAGTAATATGGAAAAATAGAAAGAACAGTAACTCTGTGAGAATATCTTTACAAGAAGTCTTGTTCAAGTCAGAACGGCCTCTTCTCATGTAGCCAGTTGTGACGTATAATTTTATATATATATATAAAATTTCGGTGCCTACAGTGTCACGTCTTTCAGTGTCACACAAATTTTTATTTTTAAAGGGGATCACTTAAGACTATTTCCATGGGTTCGCCCCTCAAATTTCTCCCTCATATCACAAAATTGTCGTCTAATGTAGTACAAACTACAAATATATTCCTTTTAAAGCACTGTTTCGTATATAATTTATATTCAAAACATGTGTCACAGAACAAATCCTACATCGAGGATACTTTACACAAGTTTAAGGGAAGAAATGCTTCCGATAATTGTTACAGTATTTAAAGAACATCAAAATATGAACAGGCTGAAATGAACAAACAGTACATGAGACTATGATAATCAATTCAATTGCAAAAAGCTAAGGAGCATATTATTAGCAAAATGAGAAATATGCAAAAGTGAAACGCCAAAATGAGCACTTCTCAATTGGGAGTTAATCAAAACAATCAGAATGGCTGAAAGAGAGCACAATAGAGCCATAAACGAATGAGAGCTAAGCAACTAAGCAAACAAGAGAATAGGCAAAAATGAGATGTCAACAAAATGAGAGCTGGCCGAACTCCGTCGGCACTTATATACGGTTGCGCTCGTGGCGGCACCTCGCCGCCCGTACGCAACACGCGCGCCTGCGATCGCAATGCACTCTCAGCGCTCGCGGCGGCTTCTAGCGGCCGGTACGCAAGTTGTGCGATTGCTGTCGCAGGTGGGCCCTTAGTCCATGACAGGCTCATCCAAGAATTGCGGCCGGCGGGCGCGTCAGTGTAGTTCAGCGCCCCGTCCGCGACCGTGTGTCGCTAGTGTCGGCATAGCAGCGAGAGACAGAGAGAGAGAGAGAGAGAGAGAGAGAGAGAACTGCAGAGCAAGTGAGACCACACAGCACTGCTCTGCGCTGGACTGTCCCGCGGTCAGATCAAACGTAAACAAAATATTGTACTTTAGAATTAATTTTATGTAAGGGAAATAGAGTCTCATTCTTACTGTTAGTAGTTACAAGTAAGTATTTTTTGTTATACTTCGTGCTACAATTTTTTGTGTCCCGTTTCAGAGTTTAGAAATCGGATCCTTAGTTTGCTGTTTTGTACTTAATAATTTTAACTGACCAAGATTGAAAACTTATTAAAATAGAATTAAGGTTATAACGCTCTTTAATTCTTATAGTCAACATTGTTAAAGAAGACAATTAACATTTTATACGTTTTTCTTTTTCGAGGAAACGATTTTGTCTAGGCTTGGTACAATATTCCGTGAGACTGCTAACCTCAAAGAATTGGTGAAATTTTTATCGCCAAGGAATGAACGGTTCTTAGTTTTAGCAACCTTTAAAAGAGCGAAAAAGCGCCCACAAATATACGTGGAACCAAACACTGAGAACTATGGCCGCGTGCTTGTGCAAAAGAGGATATTTCTCTCGTGGAAGACAGCTGTAAAAGTCATCCAAAGTTTTACACATAAGAAAGCGGTCCTTCGGGCGGATATGGCACTGTAGGACAATCAGCTCTAGTTGAAGCACTTGTGAGACGTCCTCTGCCCGAAGGGAAAACGGACGAATAAATATATCTTTCGGCTGGCGTTCGGGCAGTCCGCACGGCCAGCTAAGCGGCGCGGCTCGGCCACTGCAGCAACATACGAATTCGCCCGGGGCGCTGGCCGCGCGCTAGCGTCCCAGGGGCACAGTTTGGACGAGCCTGATCTATGATGTTACAAGGCGCAATTTGCGAGGTCGGTAGATCACTAAGTACTGCTGACATAGACATCCTTGCCACCGTTGAGCTCCCTGAGGATGTCCTCGATGGGGCGACCCTTTGTTTCCGGCAGTACGAACCACTCAATAAGGGTGGAGAGGGCGCACACGGCAGCGAAGAGCCAGAAGGTACCGTAGGTGCCCATGCTTTCCGACATGAGCGGGTACAGCTTGGCCATGGTGCCGCCTGTGAGCGAGATGACGAAGTAGCTGCAGGTGGCAATTAAGCCTCTAATTCTCGGAGGCACGATCTCGGCAATCACGATGTACGGCAGTGCGGCCAGACCAAAGGCCACCATCACCACGTAGACTGAGAGGCACGAGACGGGCAGCCAGCCGATGCTGGACAGGTCCGCCTGGGTCTCCGCCTTCAGGTAGAGGTACACGCCCATCACCGCCACTGACGCGCCGACGGCCGCATTGGAGAGGAACAGCGTCGGGCGACGACCCATGCGGTCCACCAGCGGCGCCGACAGCAAGCCGCCAACCACCTGCACAAACGACAGCCGGCAGAGATGCTGGTAGTCGTACGAGGAATGTACCAGAGCTAGAGTTGTGCTCTACCAAAACTACGGCTTTGCTACACTACACAAATGGCGTAGTGAATGGTAGGATTATCGGTAGTATTGGTAAAATTGATAAGGAAAGAAACATAAATCATGTGTGAGACAGAAACTGGGAGCCAGCAACAACTCAATGTTTCTTTTTTTTTCGTTTGGTTATCTGTTTTGCACATAATTAGAACCGCACATCTTTCAATGTTAATCCATTGAGTAATTTACACTACTGGTCATTAAAATTGCTACACCAAGAAGAAATGCAGATGATAAACGGGTATTCACTGGACAAATATATTATACTAGAACTGACATGTGATTACATTTTCACGAAATTTGGGTGCATAGATCCTGAGAAATCAGGAACGACCTCCTCTGGCGGTAATAACGGCATTGATACGCCTGGGCATTGAGTCAAACATAGCTTGGATGGCGTGTACAAGTACAGCTGCCCATGCAGTTTCAACACGATACCACAGTTCATCAAGAGTAGTGACTTGCGTATTGTGACGAGCCAGTTGCTCGGCCACCATTGACCAGATGTTTCCAATTGGTGAGAGATCTGGAGAATGTGCTGGCCAGGGCAGCAGTCGAACATTTTCGGTATCCAGAAAGGCCCGTACAGGACCTGCAACATGCGGTCGTGCATTATTCTGCTGAAATGTAGGGTTTCGGAGGGATCGAATGAAGGGTAGAGCCACGGGTCGTAACACATCTGAAATGTAACGTCCACTGCTCAAAGTGCCGTCAATGCGAACAAGAGGTGACCGAGACGAGTAACAAATGGCACTCCATACCATCACGCCGGGTGATACGCCAGTATGGCGATGACGAATACACGTTTCCAATGTGCGTTCACCGCGATGTCGCCAGACACGGATGCGACCATCATGATGCTGTAAACAGAGCCTGGATTCATCCGAAAAAATGACGTTTTGCCATTTGTGCACCCAGGTTCGTCGTTCAGTACACCATCGCAGGCGCTCCTGTCTGTGATGCAGCGTCATGGGTAACCGCAGCCATGGTCTCCGAGCTGATAGTCCATGCTGCTCGAAACGTCGTCGAACTGTTCGTGCGAATGGTTGTTGTCTTGCAAACCTCCCCATCTGTTGACTCAGGGACCGAGACGTGGCTGCACGATCCGTTACAGACATGCGGATAAGATGCCTGTCATCTCGACTGCTAATGATATGACGCCGTTTGGATCCAGCACGGCGTTCCCTATTACCCTCCTGAACCCACCGATTCCATATTATGCTAACAGCCATTGGATCTCGACCAACGCGAGCAGCAATGACTCGATACGACAAACCGCACTCACGATAGGCTACAATCCACCTTTATCAAAGTCGGAAACGTGATGGTACGCGTTTCTCCTCCTTACACGAGGCATCACTATAACGTTTCACTAGGTAACGCCGCTCAACTGCTGTTTGTGTATGAGAAATCGGTTGGAAATTTTCCTCATGTCAGCACGTTGTAGGTGTCGCCACTGGCGGCAACTTTATGTGAATGCTCTGAAACACTAATCATTTGCATATCACAGCATCTTCTTCCTGTCGGTTAAATTTCAGGTCTGTAGCACGTCCTCTTCGTGGTGTAGCAATTTTAATGGCCAGTAGTGTATATCCTTATCTAATATGAATTTCATTTTATAAGTAATAAAAATTATTTGTTAGTGTAGTGTTTTACGTAACCATAGTAATTACTTTTGGTGCAAGTACAGTTTAATGCACAAACATAAAAGTATATAATTAACGTTGTTATTTTGTACTCAATGGAACGTTCATCATAATCAAAGGCAAGAGTTTCCTGTTGATTCTGGTAAACGCGGAAGTAGTTTATGAATAACAGAAATATGTTTTACATAATTTCATAGAAGTTTTGCGTTTTTTTTATACTAGCTTTCTGTTGAGCAAATTGCGTTTTCTAGCACTATATGATGAATCTGCGTTGTTTTCTTTATTTTTACCACAACATCCCTCTGTTTCATGTTACAAATCAAGAGTTTTCGAATAAAAGCTGAATTAAACATCGAAAATTTCAGTTTTGCTATAAATACTGATTATTTTGATGTAACAGACAGGAAGATAACTATATAGAACAAAAATGTTCGGTAGCAAATGGAAAGCACTAGTTTACTTTTGTTCTACAGTATTACTTCCGTTTCTCGGCTTACAAGCCATCTTCAGACATTTACTAAGTATTGTCACCAAAGAAATTACAATATTTATAAATAACATTGAAGGAGAAGTTATATTTCTAGATTGAAGCAGAAACATACAGTAAGTAACGTCTTTGACAGTATCGTGGCAGTGCAACGTAAAAAGTACAAATTGAACAGTAAATAAATAAAAAACGGAGTAAAAAGGAAGAAACTTTAACACAAAATAGGAACAGCATGCCTACTTAACAGTTTCAGACAAGGGCGGGGGATCACTCTGGCGAAGATAAGGCCTACCTGCAAATGAGAAAATTCATTGAGATAAGCGACTTTGACAAAGCGCCAATTATTATTAGGCAGGGCCTGTGAACGAGTATCTCCAAAACGGCGAAGCTGGTCGAATGTTCACGTGCTACTGTCGTGAGCATCTAGGCAAAGAGGTAGAAGGGCAGTGAAACTACCAATAGCCGCTATATGGTTGCACGTCCACGACTCTTCATATAACTTGGGATTCGGAGGCTTGTTTGCTCCGTAAAGTAGGATAGGCAGTGATTCGTGGCATTTCTGCCGAAAGAGCACAATGCTGGTGCACGGAAAAGTGTTTCGGAGCATACCGTTCATTGTAGATTGTTGAAATAGAGTTTCGCAGTAGACCACCCAGTAACGGGCGAGTTGTGGCGCCCGGAGTTGGGGCGGCCACACAGGACGGTCGTCAAAGCCGCGGCCCGGCAGCGACCACGTGGTCCTAAACGTTAGCTTAGCAACAGCGTGATGCCGCACAACGACCGGTCCAGCCGCGTGGCTGGGAATTCCATGGTGACGCTGTGTCAATGAAAGAGACTTGTATACCGAGAGTGCCAAAGATGGCGGACTTTGTGAAACCATCATGGCAGACATTTCACAGTTCGTATAGAAATTAATAGTAGCCAGATGAATCATGATACCTCAAAAAGAAACATGTACATTACCATTATTTGCACGAGGATTCTGATGGTGTAATCAGATTTTCAGTATCTTTATTAGCTTAAAGTTTAGTATCTGACGGTAAATTATACAAGTAACACCCAGCAACGAATTTCGAAAATTTAAGCGCTTCATCCGATTTTGTCGATAGCCATGTCTTTAGAAAGCTATTAGTGTAAACCTAAATTGGTATGAATTACAGGCATGTAACTTGAATAATACATGAGTTATTGGAGGTCAAAGTGGCCGATTACTATCGATCGCGTCAGGCCATGAGTACTCCACAGTTACACGAAAAAACGGTAGCAGCATCCTTATAAATACATTTATTCATCTATGTCTTTGTTTATATCCGATATATACTATTCATGAAGAAATTAGTTAAATATTTACTGTGTTATAGAAAGCACAGAGAGATTAGGTTACTGGCCTACCTTTTGTTCTATTCCTATGAGATATGTATGTTCATTTAATTTGTTTATGGATCTAATAATGTGTGTTAAAGCGTGTTTATGGTCCAGCCGTAGGAATATTTATTTAATTTCAAGTTATTTAAATGTAAATCCAGTATTTCGAAAGTGTTTTATGTTTGTGAGTGTACGTTAGCTTGCAGACGTGGAGGGAACGCTCTAGCGAGGTACAGCGCTCGTTACTAAGGGAGGCGACTACCGAAGTGAATGGAAGGGCGTCCGGGAGTCGCACCGGACACGAGGAGGTGCTGGATGCGACGGCGCGGCGAACGTACGGCGCGATAGAGACTTGGAGAGGGTGGAGCGGTTTGCGCGTGATAGCGGCAGATAGAAATACTTTGGACCGCCGACTTGTGCACTTGTGAGATTTCCGTGGCTTCTACAGTGAAGACGTAGTGTGCATTTAGAAGTGAATATCGCCCGAGGTGTGTTGTTGTTCATAACTAATTACCTGCTGTAGGAATCTATTGTTTCCCTGCTATTCAACTAAAATTTTGTTTAATTGCTGGACCATCGACACCAGTAAGTGTTTTGCAGAAATGTACCGCATCCTCAAAAGTACTTCTACTATCGTACTCACCATTTAAAGTCATTAAGATAGTACCTCCAGATTTTATTTAATTGCAATCTTTCATTTATAAACGTATAAACGTCTATGTTACGTTCAAAATTCGCAATTGCCGAGTGATAGGAATTTCGACCAATCGATTCATGTGTGTATTCTTATCGTATACTGTAGAATCAGCAGTATTTGGCCTGTAATGCGGCAACTATGTATCCCAGACCCTAGACAACGAAACCAGCCACAACTTTTAATATTGAAACTATGAGTCAGAGGGTGCATAGTTATTTGAAAGCCCGCAACCCCAACAAGTAGACGCAACGACATCGTCAGCTACGACTGCAGTGAGCAGGAGACTACGGGGATTCGACCGTCGATCAATGGAAACAGGACGGCTCGTCGGCTGAATCACATTTTTGCTACACTAGATCGATGGTAGTCTTCATAACGCCGTCATAGAGGTGAACGGCGGCTCAAAACCTGCAGCACACCACGCACTCGGACTGGTGGGAGAAGTATTCTGGAGCCATAATCGTGCTACTTTGGTTTGAGGAGCATTATAGTGAACTGACGCTGATGTGTCGGCGACCAAATTCGCCTGATGTAAATAATGTAGAATCCATGTGTGTCGCTAACGCGCGCCATCACCGCACACGTTAATCAGCGGATCGTTATTTATGCGAAATACATGACCTGTGTGTAGATATGTAAAGCCACATACTTTTACAAACCTACCAACAAACTGTCGGATCCCTGATATTCAGAATCAGTGATGTACTTGGTTCCAAAGGTTGACAAACAACCTGTTAAACAGGCGGTCATAACATTTCGGCTCATCAGTGTATAGTCAAATTCCACTAGGATTAATGTAGAAATTTAATTATTTATTTGTGAATAACTTGTCTTGGCACTTTCAGTTTCCTCTCCTCTTATTGGAAAATTCGCGGTAAAATTCCTCACAATACACATGTTCAGCGGACGATAGTGTTACAAGTGTGATATCTCTGTTATTATGTGTTAACATAACCGGTTATCTTAAAAGTAAAAGCGAGCCGTGTTGAGCGATAAGTAGCGATCTGGGGATGTAACAGGGTAGACGAGGGGAGTGGAGGTTAGAAGTGCAACAGGAGATAGGTCGCCAAATTTTGGTCATCCACTTACCCCTCCGTAGGTCTGCAAAATGAAGAGTGAGCGGACGATTCCCCACTCTTTGTACCGCACTGTGTCACTATAGGGTGTCCCACGAAGATGTACCAACCCTTCTGCTGCTCACCTATTGAATCACTGATGGTGCAGTGTGCAGACAAGCCTAGGGGTGTTTATTTTCAGCAAAGTGAGTTAACAATACATGAAAAACAGATATGAGATACTAATAATAACAACGCAAGATGCACATATGGACAGAATCTACATAATATTTGCAGACTGTTCTACGCTGCTGGAGAGCAATTGGTTCTTAGTTATCGTGTATGACAGTTTTAGTGTTCTTCCGAGAAAGGCGACTTCCTGCACCATGAACGCTGTTCTCTTTTCAGTTTGCATACAGACTGTATCTTCCCAGCATTTCCTGTCCAGTTCTCAAACTGAGTAGACAAAATAACTTCACTGAACTCGTGTTTATATATTGGGTTTATGTTCGGTTCAGTAAGTGCCTCCTTTCTTGCAATGACAGTCAGGGTTGCTGTCCCAACGTTGTGTAGGGTGTCTCCATACATGTTTTAGCCCTGGAATCTAATTGACTGCAGTAGAATTGTTTTCAGTGATGATATATATGTAACATGATGCTTAAGTCGATATTTTAACATGATAGATATTTTAGTTCATAAATAAATTTACACACAACCTGAGAGCTTGTATTATAGGGAGCTCGTATACAATGGTACTCTCTGTTTCTATGAAAATTGTAACGTTATTTACAAGCACAGTCACCTATTTGTATTCAAGTAATGATGGTCTTAAATAAGACAGACGTGTTGTAACATGTGTTACCAAAAGTATTATTATTGTTGTTAGTTTCCCAAGGTCTGAGTTTAGTGAATCTATTAAGCACTTTCGTGTTCGGCTGTTACCTGAAGATTAGCCCTAAGTTTGTTACTTCGGTTTCAAAAAATGGTTCAAATGGCTCCGAGCACTATGGGACTCAACTGCTGTGGTCATCAGTCCCCTAGAACTTAGAACTAATTAAACCTAACTAACCTAAGGACATCACACACATCCATGCCCGAGGCAGGATTCGAACCTGCGACCGTAGCAGCAGCGCGGCTCCGGACTGGAGCGCCTAGAACCGCACGACCACCGCAGCCGGCTATTACTTCGGTTTATACTTATCTATATTTGATTTATGGATTATATAAGTGATAACTGTCATTTAAATCCTTAGTTGCCTGGGGTCTAGGTTTAATGAGCCCATGTAACTGTGTTCGGTTTTTGATGATTATAAGTTACGTATGTTCAGGCATGTTGAACCCAAAGAGTTCCTGGAGGAATGTATACATATTCGCAAGTGTTGCTGTCAAATACTTATAATGACGTCTTATATTTGTTGTTGGTGCTTAAGTTTTATATTTTATTTGAACGGTCTTCATGTAACATAACATTTGTAATCTTATGATGTAATCTTAATGATCGACAGTTACAACTTGATTTTCTTTCTATAGATTTTACTGTACCCTTTTGTAGCATATGTAGCTGTATGGTTCAATCACTTTTAGACCTGAGTGGCTCTTGTTTTCGATTACTGTTATCTGTTATCAAATCTGTAAACTTAGTGTCACACGTCACCCTACTGACGATTTTTACAAGTCTTTGACCATGAAAGAATCAATAACGGGGATGTTTTTTTTATTATTGTTCTAAAACCGTGTAACGGAAAAAGAAGATTGATGCTGTACTTCATCGTTTCAAGAATGTTATTATATTTTCCTGCCATTATTGCGGCTTCTTGATTTAATATCTGTTAAACATACCATCTAATTTACACAAGGTTCTTTTAATCACCTTTCAATAATCTTGATCGTGTTAAATCACTATAGACTTCTGTAACACGTCGATGTCATGGACGCTGTTTGTTGTCAATATTTACGATTATTGACAACTTTGACTAAAGCATAGATCCTGCATTCTTTATCTGTAGCTCTTCATTTGTTTTTGTAATCTTTGACAGTACTATCTTTGACAGTTAATCTGTAATACGTGCCTCTGTAAGCTGCATTCTTTATTTGTAGGTCTTCATTTGTTGTTGTAATTGCTGACAGTACTGTCTTTGACAGTTAATCTGTAATACGTGTCTCTGTAAGCTTGAACTTACTAGTAAGTACCAGCAAAGGGTCATCTAATACGAGTATTGGGTTTTTATAGTACACAGTGTTTAGAAGGTTATTATGGAGCAAGTACTAGACATGCAGCTACACCCTGTTTGAATTTAATGTATTTTTGAGCAATCGATGCACAGCTTTGGGGGTACTTCCCAGATGATTTTTCGGCACAGATATGTTGCGTTATTTTAAAAGCTTGTCTGTGCATACTACATTTGTTTGTTCTGTTTCTTTATTTTATAATCTCGCATAATGATGATTGCTAAAACTGAAACCGGTTGGGAATAAAGGTGTACACTAAGGTGAGGTGTCGGACCTCCTTTTGCAGCAATTAGTCGTGGCATGGACTCAACAAGTCACTATAAGTCTCCTACAGATGTACTGAGCCGTGCTTCTCTATAGCCGTCCATAACTGCGAAAGTGTTGGCGGTGCAGGGATTTGTGTACCAACTGACCTCTCGTTTATGTCCGATAATTGTTCGACTGGATTCATGTCGGGCTATCTGGATAGCTAAGTAATACACTCGAATTGTTCAGAAGCTTTTTTTTTAAACCAGTCGCGAGCAGTTGTGACCTGGTAAGATGGCGCATTGTCATCCACAAAAATTCCATCGTTGTTTGGGAACATGGAGCCCATGAATAGCTGAAAATGGTCTCCTGTAGCCGAACATAACCATGACCCAGTCTGTTCCATATAAACACAGCCCAAACCATTATGGAGACACCACCACCTTGCAAAATATGCTGTTGACAACTTGGGTCCATGGCTTCGTTAAGTCTGTGCCACACTCGAACCCTTCCATCAGCTCTTTCCAACTGACATCTAGACTTCTCTGACCAGGCTGCGGCTTTGCAGCAGTTCAGCGTCCAGCAGATAGGGTGACGAGCCCGGGAGCGGTGCTGCAGGCGATGTCGTGCTGTTAGCAAAGGCACTCACATCGGTCATCTCCTGCAATAGCCCATTAACGCCTACGTCTCACATTGATTTCTAAGATTATTTCACGCAGTGTTACTTGTCTGTTAGCAGTGACAACTCTACGCAAACGCCGCTGCTCTCGGTTGTTAAGTGAAGGCGGTCGGGCACCGCGTTGTCCGTGGTGAGAGGTTGTGTCTAAAATGTGGTGTTCTCGGCTCACTCTTGACACTGTGGATGTCGGAATACTGAATTATCTAACGTTTTCCGGAATAGAATGTACAGTGCGTCTAGCTCCAACTGTCATTCCGCGTTCAAAGTGTGGTGTCACCGCCAGACACCACACTTGCTAGGTGGTAGCCTTTAAATAGGCCGCGGTCCATTAGTATACGTCGGACCCGCGTGTCGCCACTATCAGTGATTGCAGACCGAGCGCCGCCACACAGGTCTAGAGAGACTTCCTAGCACTCGCCCCAGTTGTACAGCCGACTTTGCTAGCGATGGTTCACTGACAAATTACGCTCTCATTTGCCGAGATGATAGTTAGCATAGCCTTCAGCTACGTCATTTGCTGCGACCTAGCAATGCGCCATTACCAGTTACTATTGATGCTGTAAAACATGTACCGTCAAGAGCGATGTTCACCAATTATGGATTAAAGTTAAGTATTCCACAGCTACGTCCATTTTTTGCTAGTCTCACTTCCTTGTCCTGTTCCAGACCTCACGCCAGCCTGCGTGAGCTAAAACGCGTGCCTTTCGGCTTCCTCTCATAGTGGGTTGGCTCTCTTGCCAATCCACAACACAAAGCCTGTTAATTCTCGTCGTCCGGCCATAATCCCGTCGGAAGCCTTTCACATGTATCACCTGAGTACAAATGTCGGCTCCGGCAGTTCACTACCATTTTATACCTTGTGTATGCGACACTATTTCCATCTGTATATGTGCGTATCGCTGTCCCATGACTTTTTCTTTCATCTCGAGGTAATAGACTTTTAGAAAGAGCAGATTGTTATGCTCCAGCTCTTGCGATCGTGCTACTCGAAAACGGCGTACTTGGTCGGTTTTTCGCTTGTTATTTCTTGAGTATCTATGCAAACTGGTTGAAGGACGGTTAAAGCACGAGTAGATGACCATATATTGTACGTCGGCACCTCATCACAGCACGTGGAGACCTAAGGCTTGTCCGATCTGTAATGCAGAACAGCCAGCGTTCTGTGTCAGGTCTGCCACAGTATACAAAGCAGGTGCGGGCAGAAGTGTCGAGGACCATGCCGTTCACCGCACAGTGTTGATCTTGTGGCTCCACAGCAGATCCATGTTAACCCCATATCAGCGCCAATGGAAGCTGAGAAGCTGTCATCTCGTTGGATGAATAATGTTATTAGACGGTCATCCGGGCAGTCATCTGCTGGAAACGCAGCGCGCCACAAAAACAGCCCGGCAGTGTTAACAAAATGCTAAGGGGTACTTCGGTATACCCAAGGTTTTGGAGTAGCACCTGTCACTAGTAATCTAAACATACTCGGCCACGAGTTCTAACCCTACCACCGCTTAAATTCTAAATAAAAATCGTCAGCATTGGCGGCCGAATGCTTCTGGCATACGAAGTCACCCAGATTCAGCCAACAGCCTCTTCAGTGTGAGCGGAGGAGCGGATAGAGGTCCAGGACACGCTCTTGCCCTCGAGGTGCGAAACTGCAGCAATGATTAACTGCATGAGGATACAGAAAGTAATGAAAACCACTGCAATAAAGACATATAACGCTTATACATAGGACAAAAGATTGGAGGCTAGTCTCCCATTCGGATTTCTGGGGGACTACCAAGGGAGAGGTGACCGTGAGGAAAAGACTGTATGATCAACGAAAGGATAACGTTCTGCGACGTGGGGTGCGGAATGTCAGAAGTTTGAACGTGGCAGGGAAGCTAGAAAATCTGAAAAGGGAAATGCACATGGTTCAAAAATGGTTCAAATGGTTCTGAGCACTATGGGACTTAATATCTGAGGTCATCAGTCCCCTAGAACTTAGAACTACTTAAACCTAACTAACCTACGGACATCACACACGTCCATGTCCGAGGTAGGATTCGTACCTGCGACCGTAGCGGTCGCGCGGTTCCAGACTGTAGCGCCTAGAACCGCTCGGCCACCCCGGCCGGCCTTCAGTTAGTAACAGCGAATAACCAGAGGAGGAGATATACTTGGAAAGAGACGAGAGATACAGCAAGATTTCAGTTAGATTACATCATGGTTAGGCAGAAATTCCGAAACCAGGTACCAGACTGTAAAGCGTACCAACGAGCAGATGTAGACTGGAATCACAATTTGGTAGTGATGAAGAGCAGGCTGAAGTTTAGTAGACCAGTCGCCAAGAATCAGTGCACAAAGAAGTGGAATACGGAAGTACTAAGGAATGAAGAGATATGCATGAAGTTCTCTAAAGCAACAGATACTGCGATAATGAATAGCTCAGTAGGCAGTACAGTGGAAGAGGACTGACCATCTCTAAATAGGGCAATCACAGAGGCTAGAAAGAAAAACGTAGGCGGAAGAAAGGTATCTGTGAAGAAACCATGGGCAACGGAAGGAATACTTCAGTAGATCTATGAAAGAAGGAAGTACAAAAATTTATAGGGAAATTTAGGAATACAGATATACAAGTCGCATATGCCCGAAATAAATAGGAAATGCAGGGAACCTAAAGCAAATAGGCTGCGTGGCAAATGTGAAGAAATCGAAAAAGAAATGATTGTTGGAAGGACTGGTTCAGCGTATAGAAAAGTCAAAACAACCTTCTGTAAAATAAAAAGGGAGGGCGGTAACATTAAGAGTGAATTGGGAATTCCATTCTTAAATGCAGTGGAGACAGCGGATATGTGGTAAGAGGACAGTGAAGGCTACTATGAGGGGGAGGGCTTGTCTGATGACGTGATGGAAGAAGAAATAATACTCGACAGGAAGACGTAGGGGATCCAGTATTAGAAACAGAATTTAAAAGAGCTTTGAATGACTTAAAATCGAACAAGATAGAAGAGATAGACAACATTCTATCAGAATTTCTAAAATCATACGGGGAAGGGGCAACAAAATGACTATTCATGTTGGTGTGTAGAATGTATGGGTCTGGTGATATACCATCTTTCGGGAAATCATGATCGACACAGGTATCGCACGATTACCTTAACAGCTCATGCATCCAAGTTAAGGACAAGAATAGTACAGAGAAGAATGGAAAAGATAATGGAGGATGTGTTAGATGACGAAAAGTTTGGTTTCAGGAATGGTGAAGGCACCAGAGAGTCAGTACTGTCGTTGAGGCTGGTAATGGAAGCAAGCCTATAGAAAAATCAACTCACGTTCATAGCATCCTCAACGTGGAAGAAACGTTCGAGAGACTCAAATGAAAACAAGGACTAAGCTATAGGGAAAGAAGTACTGTATATAAGAGCCAAGAGGTATCACTACGAGTGGAAGATCAAGAACGAAGTGCTCGAATTAAATAGGTTGTAAGACAGGGATGTAGTGTTTCGCTCCTACTGTTCAATGTATAGATCAAAGAAGTAATGACGGAAATAAAAGAAAGGCTGATGAGTGGAACTAAAATTCAAGGTGAAAGCATATCAGTGATAAGGTTCGCTGATGACATTGCTGTACTCAGTGAAAGTGAAGAAGAGTGACAGGATCTGCTGAATGAAACGAACGGTCTAATGAGAAAAGAAGATGGATTGAGAGTAAGTCGACAAAAGACGGAACAAATGAGAAGTAGCAGAAATGACAAGAGAGAGAAACTTAATATCAGAGGATTGGTGATCACAAAGTAGACAATAATAATGAGCGTATGGCATTGGTAGCCGGGAGACCCCTCGCGGGGCGGTTCGGCCGCCGCTCCGCAAGTTCTTTAACGCCACTACGGCGACTTGCGAGAGAATGAGGATGAAATGATGATGAAAGACACACAACACCCAGTCATCTCGAAGCAGAGAAAATCCCTAACCCCTCCGGGAATCGAACCCGGGACCCTGCGCGCGGGAAACGACAACGCTACCGCAAGAGTGCGAGCCGCGGACACGAAGTAGATGAAGCTACGGAATTCTGCTACCTACGCAGCTAAATAGCCCATGATGGACAGAGCAAGAAGGACATCAAAAGCAGACTAGCACTGGCAAAAATGGCATTACTGGCAAAGAGAAATCTACTAGTATCAAACACAGGCCTTAATTTGAGGCAGAAATTTCTGAGAATGTACTTTTGGAACACAGGATTGTACGATAGTGAGACACAGCCCGTTAGAAAACCGAAACGGAAGAGAATCGAAGTATTTGAGATGTGGTGCTACATTAGAATGCTGAAAAGGAAATGGACTGGTAAGATAAGGAGTGAGAAGATTCTCCTTAGAATCGGCGAGGAAAGGAGCTGTCCGCTGAGATAAAGAGGTTAACACGGGAGAGGAATTCGTGGTGGACAGCAACAAACCAGTCAAAGACTGATGACTAGAAAGAAAAAAGAAAAAGCCTGGTGGTGTCATTCACCTTGGTCTCCTTGGGACATGTGGTAGTGGTGACAGGCGCCATGACAGATGTGGATTATGTGAACATTATAGCCGACCACCTGGATCACACTTGACATCTTCACCGTTAGAGATGGCATCTTACAGCGGGGTAACTGTACATATCAACGGGCTACAAGGTGCTACAGTGGTTTGAACAGCACGTTGATGTTTTAGCCTCCAAATTCATCTGAACTGAAACTGATGGAGCATTCGCCCATCATTGTGAATAATCCTCATATTACATACTACTCTACTGGCCATTAAAATTGCTACACCACGAAAATGATGTGCTACAGTCGCGAAATTTAACCAACAGAAAGAAGATGCTGTGATATGCAAATTATTAGCTTTTCAGAGCATTCACACAAGGTTGGCGCTGATGGCGACACGTACAACGTGCTGACATGAGGTAAGTTTCCAACCGATTTCTCACACACAAACAGCAGTTTACCGGCGTTGCCTGGTGAAACGTTTTTGTGATGCCTCGTGTAAGGAGGAGAAATGCGTACTATCAAGTTTCCGACTTTGATAAAGGTCGGATCGTAGCCTATCGCCACTGCGGTTTATCGTATCGCGACATTGCTGCTCGCGTTGGTCGAGATCCAATGACTGTTAGCAGAATTTGGAATCGGTGGGTTCAGGAAGCTAAGACGGAACGCCGTGCTGGATCCCAACGGCCTCGAATCACTAGCAGTCGAGATGATAGGCATCTTATCCGCATGGCTGTAACGGATCGTGCAGCCACGTCTCGATCCCTCAGTTAACAGATGTGGACGTTTGCAAGACAACAACCATCTGCACGAACAGTTCGACGACGTTTGCAGCAGCATGGACTATCAGCTCGAAGACCATGGCTGCGGTTACCCTTGACGCTCCATCACAGACAGGAGCGCCTGCGATGGTGTACTCAACGACGAACCTGGGTGCACGAATGGCAAAACGTGATTTTTTCGGATGATCCAGGTTCTGTTTACAGCATCATGATGGCCGCATCCGTGTTTGGCGACATCGCGGTGAACGCACATTGGAAGCGTGTATTCGCCATCTCCATACTGGCGTATCACCTGGCGTGATGGTATGGGGTGCCATTGGTTACACGTCTGGGTCACATCTTGTTCGCATTGACGGCATTTTGAACAGTGGACGTTACGTTTCAGATGTGTTACGACCCGTGGCTCTACCGTTCATTAGATCCCTGCGAAACCCTACATTTCAGCAGGATAATGCACGACTGCATGTTGCAGATCCTATACGGGCCTTTCTGGATACAGAAAATGTTCGACTGCTGCCCTGGCCAGCACATTCTCCAGATCTCTCACCAATTGAAAACGTCTGGGCAATGGTGGCCGAGCAAGTGGCTCGTCACAATACACCAGTCACTACTCTTGATGAACCATCCAAGCTCCGTGTGACTCAATGCCCAGGCGAGTCAATGCCGTTATTACGGCCAGAGGTGGTTGTTCTGGGTACAGAATTCTCAGGATCTATGCACCCAAATTGCGTGAAAATGTAATCAGATGTCAGCTGTAGTATAATATATTTGTCCAATGACTACCCGTTTATCATCTGAATTTCTTCTTGCTGTACCAATTTTAATGGCCAGTAGTGTATTCCCCGATTAAAATTAGTTGATAGTTGATACCCAGTTTCCTCCAAACAGAGCGTTCAGCGTCACACCCGAATTTTTCAGCGTTGCCGAACTGTCTCAATTAGTCCACTTCGAAATACTTGTTCGGCTTTCTTTCTTGATGTTTTTGAATCCCCAATCCTGTGTCTACCGCTTTTATCTCATATTTCATCACACTTAACACACACGCACATAGGCAGGCACACACACACACACACACACACACACACACACACACACACACACACACACAATGAACGAAATACACACTTTTCTCACACAACTCTAACCAAATAATACTGAATCCCTTAGCAAAAAATGGGATCAGCATCACGTATACATTTATTGTAATCACATAGATCTGCTTACATTAGAGAATTTCTCACGGCGTTGCAGGAAGCCGAATTTTTGAAGGCTGCAGTTTATCGTCGAGACTGGGTCACCGGAGTCGTAAATGCAATAGCCTTCCGCTGTGTAATCGCTTAGGGTGGTGGTTAGCATACAAACTTGATGTGTAGACGGTCGTAAGTCTGAATTTCATTTGAATCGAAATTTTTTATTTTTCTAAATCTAATTAAAAAGTCTGGATTATTATTAACCAGTTAGTTGATTTTAAATGTAATTTTTTATTTATAATACTTTACCAGGACATTTTCATCATAGTGTTACTCTTTTTATTTGCTCTTATCTTTTTCCTATCATTCTTTTTCTTATGGAATCTGCTTGTGTCGCCTATAATGTGTAACCAAGTGCCAACCAGAACTTGGTAACGCGGCAGTATGAGAATAGGTAGTTTCAGGTAACCAGTGACAATGAGATATTAAAGTTTGCTTTTACCGCTGAAACGGTTGTTAGCCTTAAACGCCATGGACAAAGCGATCGTGATTTTAATTCTACCGCCTATTGCTGACCGCCGTTTTTGCGGATACACTGCACTTCACGAAGGTTTGGTTAGGTTAGGACATGAATTTAAATTCAAGGCTACAACACGCGTTGTCTGCCGCAGTTCGATCATTCTGCACTGAACATCAGCTGTCGACAGAGAATCTCCCACTTCCATCATAGCTCGCGGCAGCCGCTTCCCACATTGGTCAACGTTAGACGTTAAGAGCATAGAGAACGAGAACGGAAGTCAGCAGCAGATGTGGCAACACTGTAGCGACAAGTGACATAAGTAAATTATCAAGTACACTACTGGCCATTAAAATTGCTACACCAAGAAGAAATGCAGATGATAAACGGGTAGTCATTGGACAAATATATTACAATAGAACTGACATATGATTACATTTTCATGCAATTTGGGTGCATAGATCCTGAGAAATCAGTACACAGAAGAATCACCTCTTCCCGTAATAACGGCCTTGATACGCCTGGGCATTGAGTCAAACGGAGCTTGGATGGCGTGTACAGGTACAGCTGCCCATGCAGCTTCAACACAATACCACAGTTCATCAAGAGCAGTGACTGGAGTATTGTGACGAGCCAGTTGCTCGGCCACCATTGCCCAGACGTTTTCAATTGGTGAGACATCTGGAGAAAGTGCTGGCCAGGGTAGCAGTCGAACATTTTCTGTATTCAGAAACGTCTGTACAGGACCTGCAACATGCGGTCGTGCATTATCCTGCTGAAATGTGGGGTTTCGCAGGGATCGAATGAAGGATAGAAAATGGTTCAAATGGCTCTGAGCACTATGGGACTAAACTTCTAAGGTCATCAGTCCCCTAGAACTTAGAACTACTTAAACCTAACTGACCTAAGGACATCACACAACACCCAGCCATCACGAGGCAGAGAAAATCCCTGACCCCGCCGGGAATCGAACCCGGGAACCCGGGCGTGGGAAGCGAGAACGCTACCGCACGACCACGAGATGCGGGCGAATGAAGGATAGAGCCACGGGTAGTAACACATCTGAAATGTAACGTCCATTGTTCAAAGTGCCGTCAATGCGACAAGAGGTGACGGAGACGTGTAACCAATGGCACCCCATACCATCACGCCGGGCGTTACGCCAGTATGGCGATGACGAATACACGCTTCCAACGTGCGTTTACCGCCATGTCGCCAAACACGGATGCGACCTTCATGATGCTGTAAACAGAATCTGGATTCATCCGAAAAAATGACGTTTTGCCATTCGTGCACCCAGGTTCGTCGTTGAGTACACCATCGCAGGCGCTCCTCTCTGTGATGCAGCGTCAAGGGTAACCGCAGCCATGGTCTCCGAGCTGATAGTCCATACTGCTGCAAACGTCGTCGAACTGTTCGTGCAGATGGTTGTTGTCTTGCAAACGTCCCCATCTGTTCACTCAGGGATCGAGACGTGGCTGCACGATCAGCTACAGCCATGCGGATAAAATGCCTGTCATCTCGAGTGCAAGTGATACGACGCCGTTGGGATCCAGCTTGGCGTTCCGTATTACCCTCCTGAACCCACCGATTCCATATTCTGCTAACAGTCACTGGATCTCGACCAACGCGAGCAGCAATGTCGCGATAAGATAAACCGCAATCGCGATAGTCTACAATCCGACCTTTATCAAAGTAGGAAACGTGATGGTACGCATTTCTCCTCCTTACACGAGGCATCACAACAACGTCTCAGCAGGCAACGCCGGTTGACTGCTGTTTGTGTATGAGAAATCGGTTGGAAACTTTCCTGATGTGAGCACGTTGTAGGTGTCGCCACCGGGCCAACCTTGTGTTAATGCTCTGAAAAGGTAATATTTGCATATCTACATCTACATCTACATCTACATCTACATCCATACTCCGCAAGCCACCTGATGGTGTGTGGTGGAGGGTACCTTGAGTACCTCTATCGGTTCTCCCTTCTATTCCAGTCTCGGATTATTCGTGGAAAGAAGGACTGTCGGTATGCCTCTGTGTGGGCTCTCTCTGATTTTATCCTGGTGGTCTCTTCGCGAGATATACGCAGGAGGGAGCAATATACTGTTTGACTACTCGATAAAGGTATGTTCTGGAAACTTCATCAATAGCCCGTGCCGAGCTACTGAGCGTCTCTCCTGCAGAGTCTTCTACTGGAGTTTATCCATCATCTCCGTAACGCTTTCGCGATTACCAAATGATCCTGTAACGAAGCGCGCTGCTCTCCGTTGGATCCTCTCTGTCTCTTCTATCAACCCTATCTGGTACGGATCCCACACCGCTGAGCAGCATTCAAGCAGTGGGCGAACAAGCGTACTGTAAACTACTTCCTTTGTTTTCGGATTGCATTTCCTTAGGATTCTTCCAATGAATCTCAGTCTGGCATCTCCTTTACCGACGATCAACTTTATATTATCATTCCATTTTAAATGACTCCTAATGCGTACTGCCAGATAATTTATGGAATTAACTGCTTCCAGTTGCTGACCTGCTATATCTTTCTTTCTATGTATTCGCAGCATATTACACTTGTCTACATTGAGATTCAATTGCCATTGCCTGCACCATGCGTCAATATCACAGCATCTTCTTCCTGTCGGTAAAATATCGCGTCTGTAGCACGTCATCTTCATGGTGTAGCATTTTTAATGGCCAGTAGTGTAATATGGGAAAATAGAAATCTGGCCTGGAGAATGTGCGATGGTACCTGCAGTACGCCTAGGATGATGGTTGCGGTCTTAGGTGACAGGGAGCCGCCAGCTTCGTTGAAGATGAAGACTGCGTAGCTGTCGACGCAGAAGGTGCCGCAGAACTGCTGGTTGAGGAACAGCAGGAGGACGATGGCGACGGCCACGAGGGTGGCCCGGCAGCGGAGGAGCTCGCACAGCGGCCGGCCCTGCTTGGAGCCGCCCGCGTCCAGCGAGGCCTGGATGCACGCCATCTGGCGCTCCACCTCCTCCTCGGAGATTCCGCGTCGGAGCCACCGCAGCGCCTGCCAGTAGGTTCACGTCATCGATCGTTCACACGTTCCATTTACTTGCATAACGATTACTGGCGCGCACTTCTGCTTTTCACTTCGTAAACCGTAGATCGGTTCCCGCATTTTCTCTGCTACATCGAATACACATAGGTCCCGCTGCCCCCTCCCTTTGGTCTTTCGAGCGAATCTACATTAGCCAATGAATAGCGAGGGCGCGGTCGCCTTACTTCGACAGACTTGTCTTCGAAATGAGGAAGTGGAAGTTAGAGTGTAGCAGTCTTTGGGGGAAAACAAGGAGGGAGGAGAGGAAAAAACGAAAAGGGGGGGGAACGAAAGGAGGGAGAGGACTCATAAGGGGAGAGAGGGGCAGGGCAGACGCGAGAGGGAATGGGAAAAGGCAGATAGGGGAAATGCAAAAGGACTTGGGGGAGAGAAGGGGGCAGAGAGAGGGGAGGTGGGGAAAAAAGAGGATGGAAGGGGGGAGAGGGGGCCTGGGAAAAGGACCGACGAATGGAGGGGGAGTGAGGATCAGAGTTGATAGGAGGGATAAATGGAGGGAGAGAGGCCATCATATGGGAGGGGGAGTTGATGGAAGCCACCTTGGGAAAGGAGATGAAGGGTGTAGAGATGGAGGGTAGGGGGGACACGACAGTGTGGCAGGGCGCGGGGCGGGAGAGGAGAGGAGCAACCAGGGGGTGAGGGGGATTAAGGCGGCGGGAGGTGTAGAGGATGCGGATATGTTCGAGGAATAGGAGCAAATGCAGGAAAGGAATGAGGTCATAGAGGATCCGCTTGGGGGACGGGAGGTGTATACGGAAGGCGAGGCGGAGTGCATGACGCTCAAGGATCTGGAGGGACTTATAGAATTTGGGGGGGGGGCAGATATCCAGGCGGGACTGGCATAACAGAGGATGGGACGGATTAAGGATTTGTAGCTGTGGAGGATGGTAGCGGGGTGCAACCCCCATGTCCGCCCAGAGAGGAGTTTGAGGAGTCAGAGGCGGTTGTGGGCTTTAGATTGGATGGAGCGGAGATGAGGGATCCAGGTGAGGTGACGGTCAATGGTGAGGCCAAGGTAGGTGAGGGTGTTTGTTGTTGTGGTCGCGATCACGCAAACAGTTCTGGCCAGGGTGCCTATTCTGTATCTTTCCGCTATTGTGCCGGTCGTTTCGGTACTCAAGAGCACCGAACGGTCTAGTACTCGAATTAGAGCCCCTGCGTTATTCAGTATGCATTTCGGAAGCGATACCGTTCGGGTCTAGAGAACCGAAGCGCTGTAGTCGGATCGCGACGCGCAAGCCAATCAAAAGCAAGCGGCCCCCTATGCGCACTGCAGCACGCACAGCGCCATGAACACAAAGCGGCTAGCAGACGACACAGGCGCGATATTCTTCCAAGTACCGAAAAAAAAGCGTATTTGACTGTATTCTGTAGATTGTCGTAAATGCTGCATTATGTCATCCTATTCTCATTCACACTGACATCGTGTTTAGGATTTTGCGTTTCGGAAAATGAGTTAAAAAAAGTATGTAGTACCACATTGTACTAATACATCTATAAAAACACCCGAAAAATTGATTTCTGAGAGTTTCAGAGAATAAGAAGATAAACAGAATGTGGTTATAACTCGCTCCTAGAGATCCAAATGACTAAGTAGCCCAATTCCCTATATGATACATCAACAATTTGGGTCTTAAAAACAAAATTGAAAAAAAAAACGCATTTTCGAGAGCTCCTGCAGTTCGTCCAAATTTATAACATGTTTCTCATGAATGAAAATGTTTCGTGTATGGTGCTACAGTCTAAAAATATTATGGCAGAGATCTTTCATCTCTGTCTACTGTTGTTGAGGATTCGATAGCAAATAAATACTTGTGACAAGCAAGATTATGGTTCAAATGGTTCAAATGGCTCTGAGCACTATGCGACTTAACTTCTGAGGTCATCAGTCGCCTAGAACTTAGAACTAATTGAACCTAACTAACTTAAGGACATCACACTTATCCATGCCCGAGGCAGGATTCGAACCTGCGACCGTAGCGGTCACGCGGTTCCAGACAGAAGCGCCTAGAACCGCACGGCCACACCGGCCGGCCAGCAAGATTATGAAGATGACTGCTGCTACTTACATTCCCAGTATTTTAAGTTGTTTTCTTACATTCCTGTCTAACCGCATACTCGGAAATCGCTACATTTTCGGAAAGAATGGTGAATTACTTCTGAGAAGAAAAAAATATAAAGGTCAATCTCTGTTGTTTCACTCACAGAAATTTCATATTTCGATTTTTAAACACACAGAAATCACGAAATCATTACTGAGGAAGTGCGCTCTTACATGTGAGTAATAACAAATATTGCAGAAAAATCTTCACTTACGTGAATAACATTGTCTTAGAACGTGTTGCATATATGAAGAGGGAAAAAATATTTTGTACCCCATCCGTGCTCGAAGCCGTGGCCTTTCGTATCGCATACCCGCGCGCTAATCTCTTAGCCACGCCAAACAACAGTAAAGTACAGCTCAATTTTTGTACTATTGCGGAGAGGAACGTAGGCTGACTTCGTTGCCAAACGGTGCTGCGTAAGTCAGAAATGCGTGATAGTTTTGAAGGTTTCCAATATCAGGCTTCACATAATTGCTTTCCATTGTTAAAGTTCTAAACACGTTTAGATACTTACTAACTAAACCATTTGTGGGAAAAAGTACACAAAGTCTCTAGTAACGTCAGTTCACACTCATGTAATATACGTAAGTAGAGCCGATGTCTCGATATTTAATGGTCTTTAAACTCTTATTTGCATAAAAAGTAACACGTATTTTGAAAGAATATTGACCTAAAACTTTTTTTTGATGTAATCATTCACAATAACAACGTAACCTAACCATATTTCTAACAAAGGAAAATACTCTATTATGAACTCACTTTCCCACGCCCGGGTTCCCGAGTTCGATTCCCGGCGGGGTCAGGGATTTTCTCTGCCTTGTGATGACTAGGTGTTGAGTGCTGTCCTTAGGTTAGTTAGGTTTAAGTAGTTCTAAGTTGTAGGGGACTGATGACCATAGATGTTAAGTCCCATAGTGCTCAGAGACATTTGAGCCATTTATGAACTCACTTTCCAACTGGATGCGTCCTCTGGTGATTCTTTAGTAACACAATCACTAAATCCAAAGCTAAAACCTCTAAATATGTTTAAAATAACAAATTATTGGTGTACATAAACCACTGCTCACCGATCGACAGGGCAACACCGAAATCCAAAACCTCTCATTACAATTGTCGTAACATCGGTGGGAGAACCGTTCGGTAACAGGTCTCAGAAGCTTACTGAATATTATATTTCGACAAAGAACCGAAAATGACGTCACTACCTAGGCTAACCTACTACACCGATCGGTATGAACGGTACAGAATAGGGCCCCATGGCATGGTCGCTAGAAGTTGCACGTGATGGTCAGACAGTTGTCTGACTTACACAGAGTTGGCAAAAGTCATGGTAAAGCGTTAAGCACGTATACAGATGGCAGTGGTGTCGAGTACACAAGATATAAAAGATTCGTGCAATGGCAGAGCTGTGAGTCGTTCTCAGGTGAGTCGTGTGAAAAGGTTTGCGACGTGATTCTGGACGCACGACAGGAATTCACAGACATTGAACGCGGAATGGCAATTAGAGTTAGACGCCTGGGACATTGCATTTCGGAAATCATTAAGGAATTCAGTATTCCGATATCCAAAATGTCAAGAGTATGTCGAGAATACCAAATTTCAAGCATTCCCTCTCACTGCAGACAATGCAGTGACCGACGGGATCCACTTAACGACCGAGAGCAGCGGCGTTTGCGTGAGTTGTCAGTTCTGACAGACAAGCAACCCTGCGTGAAACAGCCGCAGTAATCAATGTCGGACGTACGACGAACGATTTCAATTGGTACGAGCTGATGGTAGGGTTCTAGTGTGGCGCAGACCCCACGAAGCCAAGTTGTCAACAATGCACTGTGCAAGTTCGGGGTGGCTCCACGATGGTGCGGGCTCTGTTTACATGGGAGGGACTGAACCGCAATGCTTCTGTTCGGCTGCTTGGGGGTCATCTGCAGCCATCCACGACTACATGTTCTCAGACAACGATGGAATATTTATGGATGACAATGCGCCATGTCACCGTGCCACAGTTGTTCGCGATTGGTTTGAAGAACATTCTGGAATGTTGGAGCGAATGATTTGGCCACTCAGATCGCCCGATATGATTCCGATCGAACATTTATGGAACACAATGGAGGGATCACTTGGTGTACAAAATCCTACATGGGCAACACTTTCGCAATTATGGACATCTGTAAAGGTGGCAAGGGTTAATATTTCTGCAGGGGCTTGCAACGATTTGTTGAGTCAGTACCACGTCGAGTTTCTGCACTACGCCCGGCAAAACGAGGTGCCACATGATATTAGGGGGTATCCCACGACTTTTGTAATCTCAGTGTAAAGTGGTAATGAGTATCGCTGCGACAAGATGCACTGAAATCAGCAAAGGAAGCTATGCATGAGTGCAGTAAGACGTGAGAAAAAAAAAAAAAACATATAATGCTCTTCACTGTCTACTTAGCAACAAAAGCTAAAGTGTACTATTTTCTTGCTACTTGGCGTGTTTCATGGAGCTGTGTGATAGGTTAGGTCTTCTTGTCGAATATGTATAGTCTATTGCAGTCAGAGAGGGAAGCTGGTAGTAGTATCGGCGGAGGCAGCAGAAGTGTGCTCCCTGACGCCGTTGGATAAGCAGCTGCAGCAGCAAGTCGTTTACCCCTGTCTTATTTATTTGTTACATAGTTTAATTCTTAGTTTCTTTGCGTGTTTTTGGGTACTTGCATTGTTTAATTCATAAATTTCAGGCCTATTATAGTATTTGAGAGTTGTAGCATCGCGCTTTAGTGTTTACTTCGTAAATTCTTACTTAAATTGAGTGTGAGTTTCGTATAGGAGGTGTAATTTCGAGTTTTAGTTACTGTAATCGTAAATTCAGGCAGATTGTAGCGCAGTCGTTAGGCATTTGTACAGGTTAGTTCATACATTCTTTGCGTGTCTCCCTTGCGTTATCTAGGCACGGACTCGTCTTTCAGTAACTGTTGTTCAACATCGATTAGAATGGACAGGGACTGTGATTGCTGTGTTCGGATAAGGGCTGAGTTGGCATCCCTTCGCTCACAGCTGCGAGTGGCGCTGACTTCGGTCGCGCAGCTTGAGGCTGTTGCCAATGGGCACCACTGTGGGGAGCCGGACTTGGGTTTCACGGGGATGTCAACCTCGTCCCGTCTGTCCCCAGATCGGTCTGCAGCTGTGGTTGCCCCGGTTGCTGCTCGCAGTGGGGCTGAGCCCTCGCCTGTGGTTGATTGGGAGGTCGTTCCAAGGCGTGGCAGGCAGCGAAAGACGTCCCCGGAGGCTGATCAGAAAGCCTCCCCGGTGCGTCTGACAAACAGGTATCAGGCACTGTCTCTGGCTGAGCCAGATACAGCTGCCTGCCCTGTTTTAGAGGATGATTCTCAGCCTTCAAGGTCCGGGCAATCGCAGAGGGTGGGCTTATTGGTAGTTGGGAGCTCCAATGTTAGGCGCGTAATGGGTCTCCTTAGGGATCTGGCGGCTAAGGAGGGGAAGAAATTCAGTGTGCACTCCGTGTGCATTCCGGGTGGAGTCATTCCTGATGTGGAAAGGGTCCTTCCGGATGCCATGAAGAGCACAGGGTGCAGCTAGCTGCAGGTGGTGGCACATGTAGGCACTAATGACGTGTGTCGCTTTGGATCTGAGGAAATTCTCTCTGGATTCCAGCGGCTATCTGATTTGGTGAAGGCTGCCGGTCTTGCTTACGAGATGAAGGCAGAGCTCACCATCTGCAGCATCGTTGACAGAACCGACTGCGGACCTTTGGTGCAGAGCTGGGTGGAGAGTCTGAATCAGAGGCTCAGACGGTTTTGCGACCGTGTTGGCTGCAGATTCCTTGACTTGCGCCATAGGGTTGTGGGGTTTCGGGTTCCGCTGAATAGGTCAGGAGTTCACCACACTCAGCTGGCGGCTACACGTGTAGCGGAGTCTGTGTGGCGTGGACTGGGCGGTTTTTTAGGTTAGAAGGCCTCGGGAAAGTTCGGGGTGGGCTGCAATCTCAAAGGGTGCATGGCAAATACAGGACGTGCTTGGATCAAGGAACAGTCGGAATTGTAGTTGTAAATTGTTGTAGTTGTGCTGGGAAAGTCCCTGAGCTTCAAGCGCTAATAGAAAGCACAGAAGCTGAAATCGTTATAGGTACAGAAAGCTGGCTAAAGCCTGAAATAAGTTCTGCAGAAATTTTTACGAAGTCTCAGACGGTGTTCAGGAAAGATAGATTAGGCAGAATTGGTGGTGGAGTGTTTGTGTCTGTCAGTAGTGGTTTATCTTGTAGTGAAGTCGAAGTAGATACTCCGTGCGAATTGGTATGGGTGGAGGTTATACTTAACAGCCGAACTAAGTTAATAATTGGCTCCTTCTACCGACCCCCAGACTCCGATGATATAGTTGCTGAACGGTTCAGAGAAAATTTGAGTCTCGTAACAAATAAATACCCCACTCATACAGTTATAGTTGGTGGGGACTTCAACCTTCCCTCGATATGTTGGCAAAAATACTTGTTCAAAACCGGTGGTAGGCAGAAAACATCTTCCGAGATTGTCCTAAATGCTTTCTCCGAAAATTATTTCGAGCAGTTAGTCCACGAACCCATGTGAATTGTTAATGGTTGCGAAAACACACTTGACCTCTTAACCACAAACAATCCAGAGCTAATAGCATCATGACTGATGCAGGGATTAGTGATCACAGGGTCGTTGTAGCTAGGCTCAATACCGTATCTTCCAAACCCACCAGAAACAAACGCAAAATAATTTTATTTATAAAAGCGGATAAAGTGTCACTAGAAGCCCTCCTAAGAGACAATCTCCATTCCTTCCGAACTGACTATGCAAATATAGACGAGATTTGGCTCAAATTCAAAGATATAGTAGCAACAACAATTGAGAGATTCATACCTCATAAATTGGTAAGAGATGGAACTGATCCCCCATGGTACACAAAACAGGTCCGAAAGCTGTTGCAGAGGCAACGGAAAAAGCATGCGAAGTTCAGAAGAACGCGAAATCCCGAAGATTGGCTAAAATTTACAGACGCGCGAAATTTGGCGCGGACTTCAATGCGAGATGCCTTTAATAGGTTCCACAACGAAACATTGTCTCGAAATTTGGTAGAAAATCCGAAGAAATTCTGGTCGTATGTGAAGTACACAAGCGGCAACACGCAGTCAATACCTTCGTTGCGCAGTGCCGATGGTACTGTTACCGACGACTGTGCCGCTAAAGCGGAGTTATTGAACGCAATTTTCCGAAATCCCTTCACCAGGGAAGACGAATGGAATATTCCAGACTTTGAAACACGAACAGCTGTAGCATGAGTTTCTTAGAAGTAGATACCTTAGGGGTTGCGAAGCAACTCAAATCGCTTGATACGGGCAAGTCTTCAGGTCCAGATTGTAGACCGATTAGGTTCGTTTCAGATTACGCTGATACAATAGCTCCCTACTTTGCAATTATATACAACCGCTCGATCACCGATAGATCTGTACCTACAGATTGGAAAATTGCGCAGGTCGCATCAGTGTTTAAGAAGGGTAGTAGGAGTAATCCATCTAACTACAGACCTATATCATTGACGTCGGTTTGCAGTAGGGTTTTGGAGCATATACTGTATTCAAACATTATGAATCACTTCGAAGGGAACGATCTATTGATACGTGATCAGCATGGTTTCAGAAAACATCGTTCTTGTGCATCGCAGCTAGCTCTTTATTCGCACGAAGTAATGGCCGCTATCGACAGGGGATCTCAGGTTGATTCCGTATTTCTAGATTTCTGGAAAGCTTTTGACACCGTTCCTCACAAACGACTTCTAATCAAGCTGCCGGCCTATAGGGTATCGCCTCAGTTGTGCGACTGGATTCATGATTTCCTGTCAGGAAGGTCGCAGTTCGTAGTAATAGACGGCAAATCATCGAGTAAAACTGAAGTGATATCAGGTGTTCCCCAGGGAAGCGTCCTGGGACCTCTGCTGTTCCTGATCTATATAAATGACCTGGGTAACAATCTGAGCAGTTCTCTTAGGTTGTTCGCAGATGATGCTGTAATTTACCGTCTAGTAAGGTCAACCTAAGACCAGTATCAGTTGCAAAGCGATTTAGAAAAGATTGCTGTACGGTGTGGCAGGTGGCAGTTGACGCTAAATAACGAAAAGTGTGAGGTGATCCACGTGAGTTCCAAAAGAAATCCGTTGGAATTCGATTACTTGATAAATAGTACAATTCTCAAGGCTGTCAATTCAACTAAGTACCTGGGTGTTAAAATTACGAAGAACTTCAGTTGGAAAGACCACCTAGATCATATTGTGGGGAAGGCGAGCCAAAGGTTGCGTTTTATTGGCAGGACACTTAGAAGATGCGACAAGTCTACTAAAGAGACAGCTTACACTACACTCGTTCGTCCTCTGTTAGAATATTGCTGCGCGGTGTGGGATGCTTACCAGGTGGGATTGACGGAGGACATCGACAGGGTGCAAAAAAGGGCAGCTCGTTTTGTATTATCACGTAATAGGGGAGAGAGTGCGGCAGGTATGATACGCGAGTTGGGATGGAAGTCATTAAAGCAAAGACGTTTTTCGTCACGGCGAGACCTATTTACGAAATTTCAGTCACCAACTTTCTCTTCCGAATGCGAAAATATTTTGTTGAGCCCAACCTAAATAGGTAGGAATGATCATCAAAACAAAATAAGAGAAATCAGAGCCCGAACAGAAAGGTTTAGGTGTTCATTTTTCCCGCGCGCTGTTCGGGAGTGGAATGGTAGAGAGATAGCATGATTGTGGTTCGATGAACCCTCTGCCAAGCACTTAAATGTGAATTGCAGAGTAGTCATGTAGATGTAGATGTAGTTGTAGAAGAGAGTAGCCAGGCAGGGCCAAGCACAGTTATCCGAAGTAGTTGCAGCGCAGTTGATGGAATTCTGCTCTTTTTGCTAAGGACTTCTACATGTCGTGTTGTGGATGTGGGCTCAGCTACTACTGACAGATTCATTTTAAGTACACGGAACGGTGCTACTCAGTCACCGTATTTGTGTATAGACTTGATCTTTTCGTGGTTACAGTTCTTTCAGAGCAAGCATATAAGGAATTGTAACTGTTTTCTGAATAAAATCAGAAGTTGTAAAACACTCACAGTGTTTGTCATTTCAGTACTTATTCCTTGTCTTACCCTTTATAACGAGGCAAGTAATGTTGTTCACGTTTTACATCCTCATAGAGACGCTACTAGCACGAAATCTGAACAGATATCGTGTGAAACGTGCCTGCCAACTTTCACTAATGTCGCACAGCACCATCTTGGTGTTTATCAAGGAAGATCACCAAACAGTAGTACGTATTTGAGAAGTTATTTTACTTTATTTTGAAAATCAGTTTCAGCGTTTCAGTATGCCACCTTATAGGCCCTTTATATTAAAACAAATATAGGTGTAGTGCATATCAAGGTATACCACAGTTGATTTTACAGAAAATGAAGCATAATGACAAATGTTCTTAAAACCTACAAAATACAGTTAGCAGCGTTAAGGCATGTACCTGTGCGCGTACAGCACAACAGTGTAGGATATGTACACATACTGGTTAGCAACGTAACTATTTTAACATCACAAAGTTATAACAGAACATGCCAAACATCACAAAAGAAAAAAACAGACATTATGTAATCAGAAGCACAAATGAGCAAAGTTTTCTTGAAACAAAAACCTGCATAATTCTTATAGATGAGAAAAACCCTAGTCTGTCCTCATTCGAAGTAAAACATCGCGGTATAATCCATGAAGGACAGGATAGTGTGCATATCCATCGCCTGCGTATTATCACTACTGATGATGTATCAGAATTAGTTGTCACAACATCAAAAACAAAACCAGAAGCAAAACCCAACGGCAGGCGACATATTAAGTGGAAAACGGTATGCAAAGAACATGCGAGGAACATTTATAAAATGACTCGAGAGCATATTAATACAGCAAATCAAAATAAAAAGATATGCCTTGTTGTCCAATACATGAATTAATATGCGGGCAAAAACAAGTGTGTAGCAAACAAGGATCTCAGACCCATATCGTTAAGAGGATATGATAATGTAATACTATTTCCCTGGGAGCATAAGGTATCACACTATCGACCCAGCTATAAAATGACGGCCCATCCAAATAGGAACTGACGCATTGCAAGCTATATCGCGACAGGTAGTGCGGAAACGGAGCAAGCTAAAAGTAAGGTAAGTGTGCGAAGATCAACAGGACACCAAAGTATAAGCCCAATAATTGAGAAACGTCCTGGCACAAAAAGCAGTGTCTGTGTGTGTGTGTGTCTGTGTGTGTGTGTGTGTCTGTGTGTCTGTGTGTCTGTGTGTGTGTGTGTGTGTGTGTGTGTGTGTGTGTGTGTGTGTGTGTGAGGGGGGAGGGGGGGACAGTGAGTGAAAAAACTGAGTTGTTAAATTGAGCCGGCCGGAGTGGCCGTGCGGTTCTAGGCGCTACAGTCTGGAACTGCGAGACCGCTACGGTCGCAGGTTCGAATCCTGCCACGGGCATGGATGCGTGGGATGTCCTTAGGTTAGTTAGGTTTAATTAGTTCTAAGTGAGGTCGGTCGCTTGACGGCGCGTTCGGCGCGGCCCTGCCCGTTGCCGGCGCGCCGTAAGGCACAGAGGCTCGCTCTGGGGCGTATCGCTTCTAGTCGGGCTTGCCGCGGCACTCCTCACAGGAGAAGTGATGCGTCTCTCATAGCCTCTCCTTCCCAAGTGGCTCTTTCCGCCTTCCCGTGTTGCCAGATGTTAAGCTCGGCATTCTGCCTTGCGACAAAAGGGAGAGCTGCGACCCAACCCGATGCGAAAGCGAAGGGTGCGCGGCACAGGGGGAGCTGTGTCGAGGGACCGAACACCAGTCCCTTTCTGTTCGCAGGGCACAGACCAGCAGGTGCTCTGCATGCCGGCGATCTCGTTTGTCGGCGTGGGATCGCGGCGCGAGTCGGCAAGGGTGCTTCGCCGCGCCCCTGGGTAACCGGGGCGTGTTCTGCGAAACCCAGGAGGTGGTGACATCGCCTGGGCCAGGTTAGACGGGTTCAGACCGCCGAACGTCTGGGGGACCGGCCCGCCACCTGAGTAGGAGTGGGTCCTTGGCCGAGAGGTGGAAACTCGGACGAGTAGGCGGCGAAGGGCAAGAGGTGCATCCGCCTCTCCGGAGTGCGGGGTACAGTTGCCGAGGAGCGTCGCGTGAAATCGTCGATGACGGAGTCACCGAGGGGGACCAGTGCACTGGCGACGGTGCGCTGAACCCGGCAGTTCGGAAGTGCCCTTGACATAGGGGCGAGGTGGGTGGGCGAGCTGCAGAAGTGTCCCCCCCCCCCCCCCCCATGCCAGAGGAGCCGGTCCGGGGTAAGAGACGGGCTCCCACCACCTTTGTATCACCCATACAAAATGCAAAATGGTGACACCAGAAACGAGTGATACGAGTGCGCTTTCGAGAGCTTCTCTTGCGCCTGATCCCTCTCCACAGGACGAGGTGGGACAGGCAGGGGAGAATTACCCAGTGATAAAGAGGCACGCTAAAATTACGCCGCTCCTGGAGCAAACCATAAAAAATGGGAAAATAAGCCAGGCAGCAATCTCGCAAATAAAAAATGAATTGGCTGCATGGGGCAATTGCTGACGCAAAACGGGAAGGACGTGTAGAGGAGCTAGAAAAAGATAATACCCGATTGAGACAACAATAACAGCAACCGAGCAAGACCTGGGCGGCTGTGACTGCACAAGCCCCCGCCAGACAAAACAACACGAAAGAGACCATAGACAGGGTGACTAAGAAACAAGAGACGGCGGTCTTTCTCAGGACCTTGCCTGGACGAGATACAAGCGTCAAAAGAATCCAGGAACTTTTAACCACCACAATTGACCCTGTGAAAGACAAAATAAAGATTAAGCGAGTTAAACCAAGCCGCAACTCGGTAATTGTAGAAGTTGCGTCTGAGTAGGACAAAAACAAGCTGCTTGAGAACCCGAAATTAAGCGCAGTTGTAAAGTGTGAACCGCCATAACAGAGGAACCCCTTAATCATACTGTACGATGTTTCTACAGTAGTGACAAACGAGGAACTATGTGAGGCAATTAGGAAGCAAAATTTTGAGAGCATGAACGAAAATGATTTCAAAAACAGCTTCAAATTGAGATTTAAGACGGGTACTCGGGACCGTGATGTCGTACATCACGTTGCCGAGGTCTCTACAAGAATGTGGAGGCAAATAACAGCAATGGCAAGACTCTACGTGGGATACCACGCAATAAACACTAAAGACTACATTGTGGTACCTCGTTGTCACAATTACGGCGACTTGGACCACATTCTGAGGCACTGCACCAGGGGGTCGGCCTGCTCCAAATGCGGTGATAGTGGTCACACCCGAAAAGATTGTAAGGCCACAGGCGTCTGCATCCCCTGCAAGAGTCGTGGCAAAAAGTCTTGTGGAGCCACAGAACGGAACTGCCATACCTACAGGATGCTCGAACAAAGATTAATATCGCGAATTGATTATGGTTGAAAACGGCATACCAAGCAGGATGCCAAAGCATAAATCCCCGAGCAAAAGGAGGAGGGATGCTATGAGAGCAAGCAGATTCAGGAAATTCCTGAAGTCGCTTACCAGCGCTGACGTACCAACAGTCGACACATCAATACCCCACTGGGGACATTAGCATTCAAACTGAACTCCCCTTAGTGGTCAGAGCACCCTCCTCCCAATGCCGGGACACGCTGCCGACTAAAGATCCAGAACGGCAAGAGCATCCTGTGGTAGCGACAGATAAAGCTGCAAAACCTGTTCAAGTAAACAAGATAACAAGCTCCACCGCCAACTCCGTCACAAAAGACAGCCGGGTGGTCAGGTTGCCACCCGCAGATCCGGTGAGGGTGTACCCGCTTCTCGAGCACACCATGCAACTAGCCAGGCTGGAGCAGCCGACTATCCTGACCACTGCCTTACGACATGTGGTCCGAGTAGGACATGACAACGGACGGAGGGTAACCTTCTCGGTGATGGAGGCTGTGGACAGAATACAATTAAAGTCAGTGAACCTCCCCACTGACTTCGGAGCACTGCGCGACCTACTCAAAAAGGTTTTTGAAAGACGAGGAGAAAAATTTGACCTGGATGAAATCTACCATCAAGCAGTGATGGACGACTAGCATAAGACTGGAACAAAACCTGGCCACATGACCACATACACATTTACTTTCCATGACGACCAAAATAAAAATAGGACAACTCAATACTCATAACAGTCGACTAGTGATGCAGGAGCTCCGTAAGGAAGTGGTGGAAAAGAGACTGGACATACTCTGTTTACAGGAGCTGTAGTCTCTGGCTGGAAAAGTTGCGTTCACTGCCGCAACATGGCAAACCGTCAGCAGTGGTGACATCCCCAGAGCGGCCATCCTGGTAACAAACACCGTACTGCGTGCAACACCTCTGTCACAGTACTCCAATAGTCACTGCAACGTCGTGGAGATACAATCTCCTGCTGGAATTGTAATTATCATTAACATGTACTTCCAGTACGGAGACAGAATCGAACAGCACATAGACCATCTAGTGAGTGTGGCCACGGCGTTGCGGGGACGCAAAATCATCATAACTGCTGACATAAACGCCAAATTCCCCCTATGGTACAGTGGCACAAGGGATGAAAATGGTGCTAAAGCAGAAGAAATGATTATGGCTCTTCAACTAGTGGTGGCAAACAGACCAGGCAATCCCCCCACCTACGTGGCCAGAGGGGGTCAGGGTACAAACATTGATGTGACGTTGGTCATGCCAAACGCAGTAAATATAGTCAAAGAGTGGAGAGTGGTAGACAACGCCACCACTAGTGATCACAATTTAATTACCTGTATTGTAGGAGATAGAGAGTGCCACTGGGCCATGGGGTGGGAGGTGCAAAGAAACTTTAGGAAAACAGATTTGGAACGCCTAGCCAGAGAGTGCGACATTCCTCCATTACCAGAAGGGGCCGCACGACAGGACTTTAACGTGGACGACAGAGCCGAGGGGCTGGTACGCGCAATAACAAGGGCGATTAAGGCAGCCGTACCAACCAAGAGGAGGGCCATGGCGGCCACACCGTCACCATGGTCAGCCGAGCTACAAGAACTGCGTCAGTCTGTCAGAAGACTGAGAAAGCACTACCAGCGCAGTGTCGTCTGGTGGGAAAAGCAAAGATGGCAAAAGATAAGTTCCAAAAAGAGCTACAGAAGACCAGAATAAAAAGTTGGAAAACTTTTGTAACCAACCAGTTGGCCCTCGACCCTTGGGGTGTGCCATATAGATTGGTGAGGGAGAAGATCCGCTCCCCAACGATGATATCAACGATCAGGCACGGGGACGGGATGATGGAATCCTGGCAGGAAACTGCCGAGGTCCTCCTCCGGTCCCTGTTGCCTGACGATGACGACACTGAAGAGCAGCGTCAGTTACGGAATGAAGACCTTGCTAGGTATGTAAATGACGAAGCGGTCTTCCCCTTCTCTGAGGAGGAGGTTGCTGCTCTCATCAAGTCTCTAAAGAAAGGAAAAGCCCCCAGGCCAGACGGCATTGTGGCGGAGGTGGTGCAGTTCTTAGCCCCACAGCTAGTTGCGCCGCTCACATATCTCTTCAACAAATGCCTAAGGCAGGGCAGATTTCCAAAAATATGGAAAGCCGCAAATGTGGTAATCATTAAGAAAGGCCCTGAGAAGGACCCTGCTGAGGCAAAATCCTACAGGGCCATTTGTCTGCCGGATGGCTTTGGCAAACTTCTCGAAAAATTATTAGCTGACAGACTGACTGCACACCGCATGCTGCATGGGATGAGCAACAGGCAATTCGGTTTCAGGCCGGGGCGATCGGCATCTGATGCAATCGCCTTGGCGGCCGAGGTCTGCGGCTCAGCCCCGTGTAAGTATGTTGTTGGCATCATGGTGGATATCAGTGGCGCCTTTGACAACCTTTGGTGGCCTTCGCTTTTCTCCTGCCTTCGGGAGAAAGAGTGCCCAGGGTTACTATATGGCTGTCTGAGGAGCTATTGTGAGGATCGGGAGGTATGGCTATAATCCCCTAGCGGGAAAGTCGGGAAAACTATCACCAAGGGTTGCCCCCAGGGCTCCGTGTTGGGTCCCCTTTTCTGGGACATCCACATGGAGCCTCTTCTGGACAGCCTGCAACAGAGCGAAGAGGTGCTAGAGGTGATAGCCTACGCTGATGACCTCCTCCTGCTGGTCGGCGGCCGAAGTCGCGAGGACATAGAACCGAAAATAGAGAGAGCAATAGACAAACTACAACTATGGTGCCACAACACCAAGATGACTATCTCACCAACCAAGTCGACTTATCTATTACTCAAAGGGCAGCTAATGAGAAATCCGACCATGAGAATTGACTGTTCTTCGGAGACGAGAAACGCGCTACTTGGGAATCATCATCGATGAAAGGTGGAACTTCGCAAGGCACATTGAAACCGAAATCAGAAAGCACTACGACTACTACATAACCTGATTTCCATCGGACATAAGAGGTTTCACCTTCCGGCTCATCTAATTAAGCTTTATCATAATAGTATACTGACGTCAATAGTGGGTTACGGCTCGGGAGTCTGGGCTCACAGGCTCACGAGGGTGGTGCCCGCCGTGACGGTGAGAAGAGTACAAAGGAACATGTTACTAAGGTCCGTGGGAGCATACAGAACATGTCCGGGAGGAGCCCTGTTAATCATAATGGGGCTCTGTCCCCTGGATATAAAGGTAAGGGAACAGGCCGCATGGTACTGGGCCAAGAAAGATAATATCACAAAAGTAGAGGAAATTATGGGGGCACCAGTTAGGGAAAAAGGGGAGATACGGGGAAGGGGTGAAGATCTATGGCAGGAGATATGGGAATCAGATGAATCTCGTAGAAGAACCTTTCAGCTCCTACCAGATGTTAAGGAAAGAATGAAAATGAAATACTTCGAGCCAACTCGGGGATTGTTCCACTTTCTCACTGGTCATGGCCCCTATCCGACTTATCTATGTCGGTTTGGGAAAAAGGCGACGCCCGCGTGCGACTCTGGCGCATCGGAGGGTACTCCTGACCATGTGGTTTACGAGTGCCCCCTTTTCGATGATGTAGCCGACACACTAAGACGACAGCTACCAAGTACAAACACTTCTAAGACAAGAGGAGACCTTTCAAAGACTGAACACGCTAGCCAAAGAGGTATCACAAACAGTATTAACAACTTTTCTGAGAGACCTTCGTGACTAGATAAACAGAAATCACCGATTGTGACCACTACCCCAATCCCGTACCGCCTGTTCGTGGATAGGCCGACTTCACAGTTGGAATCCGCCACGTGCAGGACTAGGGGGACTGGGGTGATCCTCATCACGAACTGAGACAACGCACCGACTATGACGTAGAATAGGTAGTAGATTTAGTTAAATAGAATAGGATAGTAAGTTAGGAACCTGCAGCGATAAATAACTTCTTGCCTGCCCTGTGCCAGGGGCATGCTCATAGGGATTAGCTCTATGAGCGAGGCATCCAAGTAGGTTTATATTATTAACACTGGCACAACTGTAACTCTGCAGGCAGTTAATACTAACCTTTCGTAGATACTAGAAATTATGCGAACACTAGTAAAATTAGAAGTAGTCTGCCTAGTAAAAAATATAGTACTGTCTGTAGTCAAGTAGAATGTAGAAGCTGCTATTATAAAACTACAAATATAAGACCCACTAATCATTAAGGTGGTGGGTCATTTTGTATAATTATTGTTGTTTTTATGAAATAACGAATTCTTTTTTTTTTAAAAAAAAGTGCTAGGGGACTGATGACCTCAGAAGTTGAGTACCATAGTGCTCAGAGCCATTTGAACCATTTTTTTCTTAAATTGGTTCAGACTAAAAACCAATCATGGAGTGGAAAAATACTATATCAAAACCTTGCAAAATCTGGGGAAAATCAAGCTGATAAAATAAACAATGTATTGTCAGAATCGTAAATATGTCAGAAGTCTCGAGCCGCACAGAAAGAACTTGGACTCACAACAGTAGCACATAACAATCTCTATACTCATAGCTATCATCAGGTCTATATCAATCCAAAATCCATAAACACCGTAAAATGTGCGTATATGGTGAGAACATCGTATCATTTCCTGTCAGGTGTACAGTGAAGCAAAAGTCACAAAGTTAGAACTATGCTAAACTAACTCATCGCTAGTCATGACATGCAGTGAAAAAAGTACCGAATATTCCACATGCGACCTGATGAGTATGTCAGTTTGAGTCTAGAAATGTAATGGGCTAAAAACGATACGCAGAGAAATTGATTACAACAAACCACACAATAAGGAAACAGTAACACCACCACCGTCCTAAATATGAAGAAGTCCTCACTATCTTAAGGACAGTCCCCTCATTGAAGTTTACAAACTTACAAAAGGACTAAAACATGGTCAGTATTAAAAACGACCTACATACCAATAGTATAAAGCCTTACAACACGAGATACAAAGAGGTACAGAAACAACCAAGATCTATGAGATAAATCACTATATTCGTGTAGCGATTTTTTTCCATCATATATTAATTGGGTGTCCATCAGTATATGTATATATTAATTGGGTGTCAACCCTGTCTTTCACTGCGGATGTACACCATGCCCGATATCTTACGGGAATCAGGAACTGCGAATAAATGGTTCATGGGTAGGTGACGCTATGTCAGTAGTGTGTAACAGGCTGGGAACTCGGGAGCCGGCCGATGTGGCCGAGCGGTTCTAGGCGCTTCAGTCCGGTACCTCGCTGCTGCTACGGTCGCAGGTTCGACTCCTGCCTCGGGCATGGATGTGTGTGATGTCCTTAGGTTAGTTAGGCTTAAGTAGTTCTTATGTCTAGGGGACTGATGACCTCAGATGTTAAGTCCCATAGTGCTTAGAGCCATTTGAACCATTTTTTTTTCTGGGAAATCGGATGGCCGAGACAGTTAAGGTGACAGCTCGCGTTTAGTGGGCGATCCTGGTTCGAATCCTAGTCCTTCACATCTTCATCTTTTACCATTCATTCATTTGAAATCCCAAATGCGGCCAACGTCATTAACGGAAGTTACCGGTGAAATTTCAACGCAGTCCTAAAAAAAATCGTAGGGGGCTGAAAATTTGTTTCATAACAAAACTTGGCGTGCTGAATTCAGTGGGTAAATCAAGTTTTCTAAACAACTTTTTCTTCAGACTTTTTCAGATCCATGCGTGGAGTTGTTGGTAATCATGGTGTGTATTCACAAAAATAAAGTTTGAGGCAAAAATGTTTAAAATTGACAGAGGAGTAACATTTGTTTTATTGTGACCAATTTGACTTTTTTCACAAAGTTGAGGTACAGTTATTTTTCTGTCAGTAGATAGATGCATATGGTGCAGAAATTTAATTGAAACGTTAAATTTATGTGAATATCTCTGTATATGTGCATAGTCTGTACGAACATCCGTAATCGGGGATGCATATGTGCCTAATATATATGTGCATCCGAAATACCTCCATTCCATACCAAGAAGTCCCTTCCATATAGCCTAGCCACCCACGCTCATCACATCTGCAGTCACGAGTGGTCCCTCCCGAAATATACTGATGGTCTCACTGAGGCCTTCACAGACTGTAATTATCCTCCCAAACTTGCACACCACTTTCCAAAGTCCCACCGTCTGGCCACAGAGAGCATTCCCCTCGTAACTCAGTACCATCCAGGATTGGAACAATAAGGAAGTGCAACTATGATTTTCATTTTTTTGCAGTATCCAGATACGTGTATTCACCTTAGCGGCGGACTCAATTGTAAATTGGAAACTAAGTATTTATAAAGATTTATGGCCCAGAGTCTGTGGCGGCGTGGTGTGAGGTTCTTAGAGCGAGCAGATGATGAAAGATTCGAATAAAGCCCAGTTAATTTACATGACTTTATTCATACCACGATGCATACACTCTAGCGGTAACGCTCCTGCAGTGTACAGTTGGCCAAGTCTTACTCGACATGGAAGGCCGACGACTGACGACAGCACGACGCCTGGCGGCCAGAAAAGACCTATTTTTATTCCACATGGCCAGCTATACCCGCGGTCGACAACCCACCCATGCAGAATCAGCGGAAATGGAAATGTGTAATGTAATATGTAAACTAAAAATTCTGTGCCAACCTATTCGTCGGTCATCTAGATGAATCCTTCCTAAACAGCCAGAATCCTAAACCCTCACCTGGTTCAGATTCACTGATGACATCTTTGCGATCTGGATCGAGGGTGACATGAACGTCAATAACTTCTTCCCTATTTGCTTCACCTGGTCCTACTCAGCCAACAAGCCACCGTCCCAGTTATTTTACGCTTAATTCTTGTCACATATTATAAACACAGAATTTTTATAATTTTTTTTACACTTTTCGTATGTATATAGTGTTAAAAACGTCATTATTTTTAAAACTTTTGGAAAAAAATCAGAATGACAGAAACAAAAAAATGGTACTGCTCCATCAATTTTATAAACTTTTGGTTCAAACATTTTTGTGAATACATTACGTGACAGCCTACAACTCCACGTTTAGGTTTGAAAAAAAAATGTTAATATTTTTCAAAACTCAATACTCAAATAATCTGATGAAAAAATTTTGTTTAGTAAATTGGATTTACCCACAGAATTCAGCATGCTGAGACCTGTTACGAAACAAATTTTCATTCCCCTGCAATTTATTTGCAATCAGCTTGAAATTTCACTGGTACCTCCACTTTTTTCCTTTGAGCAATCGTTTTCTAGATGTTCGTGAAGCGTTGAACTGAAACAGGAATTTGATATCAGCCCGGCATACTCCTAGTGGGATGTGGGAAACCACCTAAAAACCACATCCAGACTAACTTGCGCACCAAACCCCGTTGTTAATACATGTGGCGGATCTGTTCCGGAGCCGGCGCACCTCCCCGTCACGGAAGCTGCGCTTTAACACGCACGGCTATATGGACGGGTACCTCCTACCGAAACTAATCGTCAGTAAAGCATTATTCACCCAAAAGCAGCTTATGGTGGTGACATGAATTCCTTCAAACGTATCTCGTATGTTAATTGGAGTTGATCACAACCTTTTTTTCCGAATGAGCTCTAAGGGACTCTTCTCTCAAATGAAAAGGGATGGATGGTAGATCTGGGACTGAAATGATGTAATTTTACCTGTCCTTTCTTTTGTTTCAGGTAAGTGAAGAGGGAATGTCTCCAGTTTTGGCGATGCCACTGTAGCCTACTATAGCAGCCGTTATCTCCTGACGCGTAGTCAGCAACGCAGGGGGCGTAATAAACAGTGCGAAAGAGAAGACACGTTGCTGCTGTTGTGCGCACATCACTGAGGAACTCCTGGCTTGTACAGCGCGACGCTGCATGATTCTGTGAGTGTTATCGTTTTCGATTAAGTGTTTTTGTTTAGTGATTGATTTGTAAGAGAGAGTGTTTCGAGTATGTTTAAGGAGTGTTATGATGGCTGTAATGGGACCAATCTTTAGATAAAAGAGACTGAATTAATCCTCCATGCTTTCCCCTCGGAATGCAATTGCAACAAACTTGACTGTCGAAATGTTGTAGAAAAGATGCTGTGAACGTTAGGAACACTATAATATGTTCTCGTCTTTTCGAAGAAACAGGTTATGTTGAGGAACTTGTTAAACGTGCTAAATTTATAACGAAAAGAAGTATTTAGGACATGTATTTACATCGTGCCTTCTTGCCTTGTAGTGATGGCCCGCCATTTCCATCAGAAGTAAGTTATAAACGTTTTAACAAATGTGCTATACGTAAATGAAGCCTGAAGAGTTAAGGAAAGCTTTCACCATGGAAGAGGAACTGTTAAATGTACATTTATTGTGTTGTTTGTTATCCTCTAGATATAGTTAGTTAATAGAGTTCCTAGTGGCACTGTTAATTCACAAATTATTACGTTTTACAACAGAACACTGAAATTTAGCCGTCTCACTGGATATCATCAACAGAGAAGGCAAAGAAGAGGTACCTCACCCCCGATTAGCAAGGTAGTGGTATACATTATCGCTTTACAAGATTTGTGTAAATTCTGTGTAATAACTTAGATTAGATACAACAGTGAAGATCACTGACTGTACAAAACCGTTGAGGCTTTCGTGGTCAGTTGTCGACTCCAGTCCACCACCAAAAATGCTGGGTGAGCCCTTGAAAGTGGCAGCCACTTGCGCTGGTGAAACATTAGAAAAGTCGTTAAACCAACGTCGTGCGAAGATCTCGAGACAGAAGTCAACAGGCTGTGTTCGTTTGTCAGCATTGGAACTCCAACTATCTAGCAACATTCTTCGATAGTGCCAAAATTGGGCGTCTTTCACATACCACATAGCAGCTTTTTTGAACGGAAGCCATGGTAAGTGAACTCGCCTATGTATCCTGTGAAAAATGTTTTCCAAAGCTGTTAACAAATGGCTCTGAGCACTATGGGACTTAACTTCTGAGGTCATCAGTCCCCTAGAACTCAGAACTACTTAAACCTAACTAACCTAAGGACATCACACACATCCATGCCCGAGGCAGGATTCGAACCTGCGACTGTAGCGGTCGTTCGGTTCCAGACTGTAGCGTCTAGAACCGCTCGGTCACCCCGGCCGGCAGAGCTGTTAACGTTTTCGAAGTAATTCCCCGTTATGTGGCTGAAATCCAACAACATGCATCAAGTTGCTGAAAAATCCAAGGGTGGTGTTACAAAAGTATAAAAACGTGTGTCAAAAAATAGCTAATTCAAATGCTTTCTAGAATTATGGAAAACTGAAACGATAGTATTCACCTACCAATTAAAGTTTTATTAATGTTGTGATGCATTCAAACTGAAAATTACCTTATCTAGATCTCCTCACTAAAACCTGTCTCAGAGTCAACTTAGAAAACCTTGTGTTCGTTTCCGACATTCACTTGATAGAAACCGGCAAAAACAAATTTTGCAGTTTTGAGCCCTATGTGTGTTTCGAGTGATACTTGCTTGTAGCAAAGAAAGGAAAACTGGAACATGGAAAGAGCGTATAGAGGGTCTATACAAAAGAGATGAACTAGAATGCAGTATTATAGAAACAGGACGTAGATGAACATGAAGTGGGAGATACGATATTTCGAGAAGAATTTGACAGAGCACTGAAAGACCTAAGTTGAAACAAGGCGCCGGGAGTAGATGAGATCCCGTCAGAACTACTGAGAGCCTTGGGAGAGCCAACCACGACGAAACTCTTCCATCTGGTGAGCAAAATGTATGAGACAGGCGAAATACCCTCAGACTTCAAGAAGAATTTAATAATTCCAATTGCAAAGAAGGCAGGTTCACAGGTGAGATTATTTTCGAAGTATAAGTTTAAGAAGTCATGATTGCAAAATATTAACACGAATTCTTTGCAGAGGAATGGAAAAACTGGTAGAAGCCGACCTCACAGAAGATCAGTTTGGATTTCAGAGAATTTTGGAACACATGAATCAATAGTGACCCTGTGGTTGTCTTAGAAGATAGGTTAAGGAAAGGCAAACCTGTGTTTATAGCGTTTGTAGATTTAGAGAAAGCCTTTGACAATGAAGAATGGAATACTAGCAAGGGCAAAATACAGGGATCGCAAGACTATTTGCGACATGTACAGAACTCAAAGGACAGTTATAAGAGTCATAGAGTTTGAAAGGGAAGCTGAGGTTTGAGAAGGGAGTGACATAGGATTGTAGCCCATCCCCGATATTAGTCAATCTGTACATTGACCCATGGTCGTGGTCTAGCGCTAGCTAGCGTCTTTGATCCATAATCAAAACGTCTCCGGCCCCGGGTTCGAATCCCGCCTCTGCTTAATTCTTGATTAATAATCAGCATTGGCGGCCGAAGACTTCCGGCATAAGAAGTCACCCTCATTCTGCCAACGGCCTTGTCAAAGAGGGTGGAGGAGCGGACAGATGTTCAGGCCACTCTCTTGTCCTAGGGGTGGGAAGTGCCCCTAAAGGCGGAAGAATCAGCAATGATCAATGGCATGAGGGTGATGAAGACAATGGAAACTACTGCATTAAAGACACGTAACGTGTATTCACAGGACATGTGGCCTGTAATTGAAGAAGTGTCATGAAGACCTCTCCATTAGCAAAAGATTCTGGAATAGTCCCCCATTCGGATCTCCGGGAGGGGACTGCCAAGGGGGAGGTTACCATGAGAAAAAGACTGAATAATCAACGGAAGGATAACGTTCAACGAGTCGGGGCGTGGAATGTCAGAAGCTTGAACGTGATAGGGAAACTAGAAAATAGGAAAACGAAAATGCAAAGGCTCAATCTAGGTATAGTAGGGATCAGTGAAGTAAAGTGGAAAGAAGACAAGGATTTCTGGCCAGATGAGTATAGGGTAATATCAACAGCAGCAGGATTCGTTATGAATAGGAACGTAGGGCAGAGAGTGTGTTACTGTGGACAGTTCAGTGAAAGGGTTGTTCTTATCAGAACCTACAGCAAACCAACACCGACGACGATAGTTCAGGTGTACATGTCGACGTCGCAAGCTGAAGATGAAGAGATAGAGAAAGTGTATGAGGATATTGAAAGAGTAGTACAGTATGTAAAGGGGGGATGAAAATCTAATAGTCATGGGGGACTGAAATGCAGATGTAGAGGATGGAGTAGAAGGAAAGGATAATATGGGCTTGGGACAAGGAATGAGAGAAGAGAAAGACTAATTGGTTTCTGTAACAGGTTTCATCTAGTAACAGCGAATACCCTGTTCAAGAATCAAAAGAGGAGGGGGTATACTTGAGAAAGGCGGGATGATACGGGAAGATTTCGGTTAGATTACATCACGATCAGACAGAGATTCCGAAATCAGATACTGGGTTGTAGGGGTTACCCAGGATCAGATATAGACTCAGATCACAATATAGTAGTGATGAAGAGTAGGCCGAAGTTTAAGACATTAGTCTGGAAGAATCAATACGCAAAGAAGTGAGATATGGAAGTTCTAAGAAATGAGATACGTTTGAAGTTCTCTAACGCTATAGATACAGTAATAAGGAATAGCGCAGTAGGCAGTACAGTTGAAGAGGAATGGACATCTCTAAAAAGGGCCATCACAGATGTTGGGAAGGAAAACATAGGTACAAAGAGGGTAACTGCGAAGAAACCATGGGTAACAAAAGAAATACTTGATCGGTGAAAGGAGGAAGTACAAAAATGTTCCGGGAAACTCGGGAATAAAATAAATAGTAAGTGCAGGGAAGCAAAGACGAAATGGCATCGAAAAGGAAATGATTGTCGGAAGTACAGACTCAGAGACTCAGCATACAGGAAAGTCAAAACAACCTTCGGTGACATTAAAAGCAAGGGTGGTAACATTAAGACTGCAACGGGAATTCCACTGTTAAAGCAGCGGAGAGAGCGGATATGTGGAAAGAATATATAGGCCTCTATGAGGGGGAAGATTTGTCTGATAGAAGAAGATACAGGAGTTGTTTTAGAAGAGGTAGGGAATCCAGTATTAGAACCAGAATTTAAAAGAGCTTTGGAGGGCTAAAGATCAAATAAGGCAGAAGGGATAGATAACATTCCATGAGAATTTCTAAAATCATTGGGGAAAGTGGCAACAAAACGACTATTCACGTTGGTTTGTAGTATGTATGAGTCCGTCGACATACCATCTGACTTTTGGAAAAGCGTCATCCACACAATTCCGAAGACGACAAGAGCTGGCATGTGCGAGAATTATCACACAATCAACTTAACAGCTCATGCATCCAAGTTTCTTACAAGAATAATATACAGAAGAATGGAAAGGAAACTTGAGGATGTGTTAGACGACGACCAGTTTGGCTTTAGGAAAAGTAGAGGCAAGAGAGGCAATTCTGACGTTCCGGTTAATAAATAAAGCAAGACTAAAGAAAGATCAAGGCACGTTCATGGTATTTGTCGACGTGGAAAAAGCGTTCGACAATGTAAAATGGTGCAAGATGTTCGAAATTCAAAAAAAAAAAAAAAAAAAAAATAGGCGTAAGCTATAGGGAGAGACGGGTCATATACAATATGGACAACAACCAAGAGGGAATAATAAGAGTGGACGACCAAGAACGAAGTACTCGGATTAAAAAGAGTGTAAGACGAGGATGTAGCCTTTCGCTCCTACTGTTCAATCTGTACATCGCGGAAGCAATGGTGGAAACAAAAGAAAGGTTCAGGAGTGGAATTAAAATTCAATATCAATGACACGATTTCGCTGATGACATTGCTATCCTGAGTGAAAGTGAAGAAGAATTACATTACATGCTGAACGGAATGAACATTCTAATCAGAACACAGTATGGCCTGGGAGTAAATCGAAGAAAGACGAAGGTAGTGAGAAGTAGTAGAAATGAGAACAGCGAGAAACTTAACATCAGGACTGATAGTCGCGAAGTAGATGAAATTAAGAGATTCTGTTTCCTAGGCAGTAAAATAACCAATGACGGATGGAACAAGGAGGACATCAAAAGCAGATTAGCCATGGCAAATAGGCATTCCTGGCCATGAGAAGACTACTAATATCAAATATCGGCGTTAATTTGAGGAAGAAATTTCTGGGAATGTACGTCTAAGTACAGCATTGTATGGTAGTGAAACATGGACTGTGAGAAAGCCGGAACAGAAGACAATCGAAGCATTTGAGATGTTGTGCTACAGACGAATGTTGAAAATTAGGTGGACTGAGGTTCTACGCAGAAGCGGAGAGGAAAGGAATATGTGGAAAGCACTGATAAGGAGAAGGGACAGGATGGTAGGATATCCGTTAAGATATGAGGGAATGACTGCCATGGTACTTCATGGAGCTGTAGAGAGCAAAAACAGCAGAGGAAGAGAGAGATTGAAATACATCCAGCAAATAATTGAGGACGTAGGATGCAAGTGCTACTCTGAGATGACGAGGTTAGCACAGGAGAGGAATTCGTGGCGGGCCGCATCAAACCAGTCAGACGGCTGATGGAAAGTAGTATTACCAAATAGAAAACAGCCAGACCTTCTTTAATAACAGCGCAGTTAAGTAAAATTATCAAATAGAAAGCAGGCAGGGCTTCAATCATAACAGCTTCAGTTAAGTAAAATTACCAAATGCAAACAGGGAGGTCTTCAAAAACAATAGCTTCTGTTAAGTTATATTACCAAATAGAAAAGAGACAGGTCTCCAATACTAACAGCTTCAGTTAAGTAAAATCACCAAATGGAAAACAGGCAGGCCTTCTTTAATAACAGCTTCAGTTAACTAAAATTACTAACTAGATAATAGAGTAGGCCTTCATGAATAACTGTTATAGTTAAGCAACCAAGAGTGCGAACTGTCTCCTCACAGGATGTGCAACAGAATACTTATACGCAAGGAGCACAAGACTACACAAAAATTAAAGGCCAAGAAAGATTACAATGGGAGGACCGTCCTTCCAAGGCGCTTTTCGTTCGGTACAGACCGGCAAAAGAAATATTAACACAGCAAGGCTAATTACGTGCAGGCAACAATAATTAGCCAAACGGTATAGCCGCATCACGGCAAGATGCTGCCTTTACAACGATGGCGAAATGTCCGAAAGAAAACTAGGCTGCCAAACCCAGTTATACAGCCTCAGTAATTGCAGATTTTAGACCCAAGCATCTTTTAAGCCAATATAATTAACAGAGCGGTGACGTCAGCTATGCCTGAAGTTATCTCGAAGCTGCACTCGTCCGTATTATTAGACAAAGCTACTTATCTGGTGTCCGAAGGCGTTTAACAGGGAGGTCGAATAAAACCCAACCATCTAGGTACTGAGCGACGACGGGGAGTCGGGCCACAGCGTCGAAAAAACACGTTATCTCTCCGACTCGAGGAACACAATCGGCTGACATAGTTTAAGATATCCTGTTGACAAACAACCAAGCCCAGTATCCACTTTGGAAAACTAAGAACAGCCACAATTCAAGGAACCAACTGGCGGTGAAATAGATCAGCTATGAAATCGCAATGATTGCAACAGACCTACAGCTAACAACAAGAAGATAACAGTTAAGACTTCAAAATCCAAATATAACTGAAGTTCGCGAATAGAAGTTGAAATCTGCCGGTTCCAAAGGGGACCCAGATTTCAGCACAGCGGAACTGACTTCAACTCTCTCATAGGTGTGCCACGTTCCATAAGCTGTTTGACGAGGCTACGCGTGAAGACGACACTCGAAGTCAGCCACGGATTGAAATCCGACCGTCTGCAATCACTCGCCAGACTCTGTGCCCAAGACATTTGTTCAAGTACTCGTCTTACTGGCCGGGCGGACCTCTCACACGGTCGTCCCCCCTCCGTTACCACTGCTCAGCTCCCACGCCGAAAACACCTCCCGTGCCTATCAACAACCTCAAGTAAAGATCACAGTGGCCTCAAACCAGAGGAAATCACACGACAGATCGAGCTAGTGGCGCCAGGAAACCGAAAGGCGACGTCAGCAATCAAGCCACGGCTCAAACCCCCCCCCCCCCCCCCCTGAAACCACTGGACCCCAGTCGAGCCTACAGAAGAAGAAGGAGAAGGTTAGTTGACGAGCTTAAGTTGATTAAGGTGCACCCAGAGGACCTTACCAGTGGCCAGATACCTGACAAACAAGTTAACCGGACCCAGAAGTTGGATGATAGAGAATGGGATGAAGCGAGGAGTGAACTTCCAGAGCTTGGCACCACCCCTCGCCTGACTGGCACAGTTCTTCCCGAATACTTTATCCCCTACCTTGCCTTGAAAGGGACGTCTATTCCTATGATAACGCCGTCCCTGGAGGCGGTGGGCTAACCTAATGTTATTCCTGGCCCGTTCTCAATTTTCCCTAAGATTTTCAGTAGTATCGTACGAAGGTAGGAGGTCGTTGATATCCCACAAGTTGGACAGAGCGGAATTGATGGGATACGCAAACAAGAGAGCGGTAGGAGCTGCCCTGGAGCCGGCCGGTGTGACCGTGCGGTTCTAAGCGCTTAAGTTTGGAATCGCGTGACCGCTACGGTCGCAGGTTCGAATCCTGCCTCGGGCATGGATGTGTGTGATGTCCTTAGGTTAGTTAGGTTTAAGTAGTTCTAAGTTCTAGGGGACTGATGACCTGAGAAGTTAAGTCCCATAGTGCTCAGAGCCATTTGAACCATTTTTTGAGCTGCCCTGGATGCTTCGTGCTGCGCAGTGTTAAATGCAAAATTCAGCCAAGGCAAGGTGGTCGCCCACTTACTCGGCGACTTATGATGGTAAATGATAAAAGTTAAGATTGCGATTCACTCCCTCGGCAAAAGATGGCTGGTGATAATATGGCGTGATGGTTAGGTGCTTAACAGCGTTACGAACGTAAAATACCGGGGCGTTATCGCTACCAAGAGCCTTAGGGGGTCCAAACCAGCTGAAGATGTTGGTCAGATACGCAATGGTAATGGCCGCCGTGAGCCCACGACTAGGGATTAACCATAAAAATCTGGAAAAAGCGTCAACAACCTCCATAATACATCGGTTCTCGTTCTTGACACGAGAAAGAGGCCCTACGTAATCGATAAAGAGTTTGTCCACAGGATTCTCCTCGCACTCGGATAGTAACAACCCTTTCGGAGGACTATTACTGGTTTTAGCATTTTTACATGCGTCAGACACACCTACTAATCGCCTGATATCCTTATACAATGTAGGCCAAGTGAGGTGAGCCTTGACTTTTTACAAGGTCTTATAAAGGTCCAGATGTCCTCCCACTAGAGAATTATGAAATAATGGAATAGGGAAGGCACCAGAAGGATTCCATTGAATTCATAGCAGGCGTATTTGGTGGCCAAAACATCAACATAATTTGTCTATAATGTTCCTCAGACCACTCTAGCATGGTTCTGGCTCCCAGACACGGACAGTTTGACTGTTGAAAGATGACATCACCCTCAAGAAACACATCAAGCATCAAAGGATGCTGGTGGTCCGCACCTGAAATGATGTCTTCGGTTACTACGCAGGTCTCATGCAAGCACAGGAGGATGTTTTCCATAGCATAATACTGCTTCCACGAGCCTGCGCCCGTGGTGTGCTGAATGTTTGGAGCCGACATTCGCCCGGATGACGGCGTTTGTGGAGACGACCATAGACCTGGTGTAGCGAGAAACACGGTTCATTCGTAGAGCCGACACGTCCACATTGATCCACGGCCGAATTCGGCTAGTCCCGTGCCCACTGCAATCGTGACTGACGATGTCGTCCGGTCAATACGTGAACGCTAGGAATCGTCTGCTGCGGAGCTCCATGTTCAACAATGTACCATGAACGGTGTGCTCCAAAACACTTGTGCGTGTCCCAGCATTGTGTACTTTTGGCAGAGACACCACAGATCACCATGTATCCTACTCTACGGAGCAAACAAGCCTATGAACCCCACATTCTGTGAAAAGTCCTGGGCGTCCAATCATTTTGCGCCTAGCGGAAGTTTCACTGTTCTTCTACCACTTTCCGTAAATGCTCACGACACTAGAACGAAATATTCGGCCAGCTTCGCGGTTTCAGAGATACTCATTCACAGGCTCTGCATGATAAATATCTGCCCTTTGTCAGGGTCGCTTATCTTAATGGATTTCCCCATTTGCAGCCCATATCTTCGTTTGCGTGACCCCCCATCCGTCTCAGCTCCGCTTAAATACTTCCGTCATCGCGTCACGTGCCTGCAACGCCACCAGGCGGTATCCAGTGCCTTGGTGAGCAGTGGTCGTTATGTTTTGACTGTTCAGTATACACGGCACTAAATGATGAAATAGTAATACATATACAAATTGGAAAAACCTATTCAGCAGGATAGTCTGTCGCCCCTTATTGTGCCAGGCGCCAACTAAAACATGTAATTGTCTTCATTAATGCAGAAAAGCTGTAATAAAAGTTATACAGCAAATTAACATACATATAGCGACGAGAGAAAAATAGCAGTGAACACACAAAACAAACAACACTGAATGTAAAAATTGTAACACAGACAAAACGGAACAGAAACCTGTCAACAGGAGTCACGTTAATACTGTAATTAGATTACATTAATATAGAAAAACAGTAAATCAAGCCGCGTGGAGTGGCCGCGTGGTTTGAGACGCCATGTCAAGGACAGCGCGGTCCCTCCCGCCGCAGGTTCGAGTCCTCCGCGGGCATCTGTGTATGTGCTGTTAAAAAGAAATGGCTCTGAGCACTATGGGAGTTAACATCTGAGGACATCAGTTCCCTAGACTTAGAACTACTTAAACCTAACTGACCTAAGGACATCACACACATCCATGCCCGAGGCAGGATTCGAACCTGCGACCGTAGCGGTCGCGCAGATCCAGACTGAAGCGCCTAGAACCCCTTGGCCACAGCGGCCGGCTGTGTGTGCTGTTCTTAGGATAAGTTAGTTTAAGTACTGTGTAAGTCTAGAGACCGATGACCTCAGCAGTTTGGTCCCATAGGAATTCACACACACACACACACACACACACACACACACACACACACACACACACAGTAAATCAAGTAATACAGCTAATACATACACAGTACAAAAACACAAAATTTAAAAATTAGAATAATTATGCGAAACATGAATCGTCTTGTGACATCTGAGACGTGGAATATTTCGCGTAATTAGCTAACAATTGGTGGCGCTGCCCTGGGACATCGGGGTCAAGTACACATTCCGAGACCAACTTCTGAGACCAGCTTTCTTAGCAGCGCCAGTGAGGGGACGACTATCTCTGACAATAATCTTTCCTATCTTCCGTTTTCTTTCTCTCCTTAAAAATTAATGTTTTATAATTTTCCGTTTTGTTATTTCACGTAATATAACAAATGGTTCAAATGGCTCTAAGCACTATGGGACCTAACATCCGAGGTCATCAGTCCCCTAGAACTTAGAACTACTTAAACTTAACTAGCCTGAGAACATCACACACATCCATGCCCGAGGCAGAATTCGAACCTGCGATCGTAGCAGGCGCGCGTTTCCAGACTGAAGCGCATAGAACCACTCGGCCACAGCGGCCGGCATGTAATATAATTTCAAGAAGTAATCACAGCTGTAACTTAAACAAAAAGAGAAAAAAGACCTCCAAGCAATCACCCATCCACGCTGTGCTGCATGGGCTACAGTGCCGGTGGCCTGCGCTCCGTAATCAAATTTCATTGTGTGGTGAGGCGTGGCTACCAGCCAAGTAGAGTGGAGCACTACGACTTGAACGAATTTATCGGATGGCGAGTACTACTTGTCTAAACGCAGCCTTGAAAATAAAAATGCGGCCAGCCTTGTAAATCCGCGTGAATTAATAGCTGTAGAAATGTTTTTAGCATTCAGACTGCAGATAAAATTGCACTGACAGTCACAAATCTTTGGAAATGACAAATGAAAAAGATTTATGTTCAGGAATGTGTGATAACAGATTATGATCGTGTCGTCACAAGACGTCACTCGTCCATGGCAGTTTGAAAAGCCGCGCGAACAGAGTTGAGGCTGTGTAAGCATGACTCCATGAGGGCGCTGATAGCAGGAGCGCCACGACTCCAGCGCTGGAGGGTTGGTGTGCGAAGTCGCTGTACACATCGGCCGGAACTGGAGGTATGACTGAGCGAGTAACGTGAGAGGGAATACGGATTTCCACCGAGCAGCCGAACAGTACGGGTTTAACTGGTCTAGTCGTCGGTCGGTAACAAGAGTACGCTGCCCGAAGTGGAAGTAGGGCGTGCCCGCTGCTGTTAGCCACAGAGCACTCTGTTACTGGCGCTTCCTGGAGCGCACAAACTGGGGCAGCGTCTTAACCCATGGAGCTGCATCTGACATCAGGAGGTGCAATGTGGTGCAATGTGGCTCAAGATAGGCAGCCTGTAGTGGGACTAGATCGTATTGACCCACTAACCTCGTTAAGTCGTGCATCTATCTTTTTTACGTGTGGGCTGTTAAGCTAGAAAGGAGCACAGTACTCTGCTGCTGAGTATGCCAAAGCGAGTGCTCATACCCGGACAATGTCTGCTGACGATCCTCAACGAGAGCCACAGAGATTATGGAGAACGTTGTGTCTAATTTTGAGCTTAGCTGATTTTCGTGTCAAGTGCTCCTTGAAAGAAAGCGTCCTATCTAAAGTGATACGTTGGTATTTTGGATGCATATTATGAGGAAGTTTGTCTCCTTCGTATAAGTCGATGGCTCTGGACAGATGAAGACATGAAACTTCTGTTTCATTTGAATTTAGTTGTGGCCTCCATTTACGGAAATAGTGGCTTAAGATGTCTATATCAGGAGTTAGGATTCCTTCAGCTGATCCAAAGGTTTTGTGTTTGGTAATATTGCCCAGTCGTCTTCACAGCCAAACTTTCTGGACTGTGTTGGAGGAATATCAGATACATTTAAATTAAACAAGAGAGGAGCAAAGACGGAGCCCTGTGGTAAGCCATTATCCAATACTTTTGGGCAGCTAGTGTCTTTTTCTGTAGTCACTGTAATTGACCTTACAGATGACACGTTGTCAACTAATTTTGCTGTTCGTCTGCATGGGATGATTTGCAATAATTTATAAAGAATCTCTGATAATAAGTTTGTGCTTGGTGCTCTGATCGATGTGTAGCAAATTTATTTTTAAATATGGTACGTCTTTTATAGTACTCATGGGAAATCGTCAATTCTTGTGAGTTCTAAACATAACAAACGGGAAGTCGCGAGACAAGAGATAACAATCGCCTATGAGTGACTGCAGCAAGGCAAGGAGCAAGGATAAGAAAGGGATAAAGGGAGAAGGAGTATCTGAAAGGGGCACCAGTACGTCACACAGAGTCTATAGCAGACCGTCCACTCGGCCTCCGAAGAAAAGTGCACAGTTAGAGCAGAGGAATGATGAGCGCCCTTCGACTCCAGCGGGTGACGACGAAGGGGAAAACTGAATAAGACTCGGGAGCAGGACATTCTGAGAGGTCTATTACAGCCAGAATAGGAATCACACAGTTACATTCAATGTTCCGATAAAAATCAGTGAAGCCAACTTCCGAGACAATATCGCTGCATCACAAACAACTGGACTACAGATGATTAACGGGTATTTGAGGGGTACTGGTTTTCTGGCAGACACCTTGTACTTTTACGAACTCTTTGGTCCACTTGGGATTTCAAGGAATGCAAGGAGAGCACTAGCACGAACACGTTGGAGTGCAAGGAACGCAGTTAGGTGACGCTCATTCTAAGACCTCTGATTCCAAGATGACGGGAGTGATAATCCTTGCCATATGACAAGCCCCTCCATCCTTATCCGTGACGTCATCGCTTTCATCACTGATATCTTTCTAATTATCAGTGACGCTATCAAGCCACGCGCTCTTTCCACCTCCTCGTTTGGAATCGAATTGCTCAAGTGTGATAATGCCCTGCATCCCCACCCCTTCTTTTTGGAAATTTTGTGGTAAGATCTTATGGGACCAAACTGCTGAGGTCGTCGGTTCTTAAGCTTACACACCACTTAACCTAGCTTAAACTAACTTACACTAAGGACAACACACACACCCATGCCCGAGGAGGACTCGAACCACCGATGGGGGGGGGGGGGGGGGGGATCCGTGCGAACCGTGACAGGACGCCCCTTTTTTCCAAGCAGTCACACTGAAGTATTAAAACGGCCTATCTAATCAGCATGCTCTAGCCTACATGTTACAGCGCTGTTTCAAGGCTGAGACAGTTCCTCAGTGATGTCACAACGCCAGCGAGTAGCAGCACAGAAGACTTAATGCACAGCCTTATTTCTGCTACACAACTCACATCAGCATACCTTTCTGGTATGCTGATGGAAACTGGTGTTGGCCAGCTTGTACGGCATTTTGGGTACAAAGTAATATACATAGTGGTGTTATGAACACTTTTGTCCACACTGAAATTGAAGGAATGCAAGGAAAGCAATGCAATGTAAGGAATGCAATCAAGCTGGTCTGATTCAAAGACCTTTCATTCCAAAATGGCGGCAGCCATGATGCTTGTCATGTGACAAGCCCCTCCCTTCTTATCTGTGATTTTATCACTCTTATCAGTGATATCAACATACTTATCACTGATATCATCAAGCCACACACCCTATCTGCTCCCCCTTTTAGAATAGAAAGCCAAGATGGCAGAAATAGCCCAAGTGTGTTAATTCCTTGCATCCCTGACTGCCTTCTTTCCAAGCAATTAAAATGGGATATCTAATCAGCATGCTCTAGCCCACAGGTTACAGAACTGTCCAAAGCTGAGGCTATTCCTCAGCGATGTCTCAATGCCAGCCAATAGCTATGAAGAATGCTAAACGCACAGCCATATTTTTGATACATATCTTGTCTCAGCAAACCTTTCTGGCACCATGATGGTGGCCGGTGCTGGCCAGCACACACAGCGTTTTGGGCACGAATTAGTACAAGTTAGCTGGCCGGGGTGGCCGAGCGGTTCTAGGCACTACAGTCTGGATCTGCGGGACCGCTACGGCCGCAGGTTCAAATCCAGTTTCGGGGATGGATGTGTGTGATGTCCTTAGGCTAGCTATGTTTAGGTAGTTCTAAGTTCTAGGGGACTGATGACCTCAGAAGTTACGTCCCATTGTGAACAGAGCCATTTGAACCATTTCTGAGTACAAGTTGTACGGTTAGGGATCCTTTGGTCCACTTTGTAATTCAAGGAATGCTGTAATGTGACCGCTATGGAGTGAAAGGAATACAGTCAAGTGGCCCAAACCTCTGATTCCAAGATGGTAGCAGCCATGACCATTTCCACGTCACAGTTCCCTCAATCTTTATCTGTGATATCATCGGTGATGTCATCATCCGTATCAGTGGCGTCATCAAATCACATGCCCTTTTCGTTTCCCCTTTTGGAATCGAAATACAAGATGGTAGAAATAGCTTATGTATGTTAATGCCCTGGATCCCCCACCCCTTCCTTCCAAGTAATCACACTGAAGTATTAAACCGAGGCAGCTAATCAGCATACCTTTCTGGCGTCCTGATGGCGGCCGGTGCTGGCCAGCTTGTACGGCGTTTCAGGCACGAAGGGGAAGCAGATGACGTACAGGAGGAGCGGCGCCATGTTGGCGTAGAGGACGGCGCGGTAGGGCAGGCAGGCACCCAGCACGTAGCCGCAAAGTATGCCGCAGTTGCAGAGTAGCGACAGCATGCAGCCGAGGGCGCCGCGCGCCCCGTCGCTCGCAGTCTCGCCCACGTAAAGCGTCACCAACAGTGCTGAGCACATGCCGTGCACGCTCGCCAGAAACCTACCGTCACACCATCACCCGATGTTAACTACATTCCCTGCGTGATAATAATGACTGAAAACTTACAACAACATTTATTTTCCGACAAAATAGTCTGGAGCTTCTCGAACCATCATCACCTGACAACGTGCAATGTCCCTTGCGCTTTTTGTGAACTACAATTCCTGATCACATATCATTTCTTGCCAATCACGATCAGCCTAGAGACCGACGCTCTGTCCAATTTAACCGTGTAATATGCTATGGACTGCATTGTAAGCTACTGGCAAATACGTTCAGGGACAAAAGTCAAGGGATAGCGATATGCACATATGCAGATGACAGTAGTATTGCGTACACAATGTACAAAGGGGCATTGAATTTCTGGAGCTGTCATTTGTACTCAGATGATTCATGTGAAAAGGTTTCTGAAATGATTACGGCCGTACAATGGGAATTAACAGACTTTGAATGCAGAGTGGTAGTTGGGGATATCCCATTTCGGAAACCGTTAGGAAATCCAGTATTCTGAGATCCACAGTGTTAAGAGTGTGCTGAGAACGCCCAGTCTGTGGCATTACCTCTCACCACGGACACTGCAGTGGCTGAAGGCCTTCATTTAACGACTGAGAGCAGCAGCGTTTGTGTAGAGTTGTCACTGCTAACACACAAGCAACACTGTATGAAATAATCGCAGAAATCAATGTGGGACGTACGAGAAACGTATTCTTTAGCACAGTGCCGCGAAATATGGCGGTAATGGGCTATGGGAGCAGACAGTAATGTTATGTGAGCCTCACTGCCCTTTTTTTTAACTAATGTGTGCCTGATTTTATTCTGAGTAGCTCAGTAATGTATGTAAATACCGTAAATTAAATGTGATTCAAAAAGTACTTGAGGTGAAGAGAAGCGCAGCTGGTCAGCAAGAAATTCTTTAGAGCACAATCCCCACAACGATGGTGGTTGTGAATCTTTGAGTATGGCCTCTAAAAAAAAGACGATTTATTAAAAAACAGAGGACTGTTATTCTGTATCTTGTGGAAAGAGGACGTGTTGTTAGGCCGTCGCTCAGAACGTATTGTTACATGTAATGAAAATTGTTATTTTAGTGATAAAACCGAGTAAATTATGTGCAACAATTGCCAAACATTTATGTACACAAATTTTCTGGAAGTGAAGGGTGGAAATATCTTGTTTTTGGAAAAGGAGGTGAACTTCATTGTCGTCGCCGTCTATCAATCGACAGAATTGTAAATGTACAAAGTTCACTAAAATACAGGAAAAGAAATGCATTCTCTATAGCTTTCATTCAATACATAACAACCTCTCATAATTTCTTAATTACAGTAATTGGATTATGTTCTTGTACAATAGCATGGTGCTGAGCTCCACTGACCAATTTTGATGTAGCAGGACGTGTAGTTTGAAGGAAGTTTGTGTGCCAAGCAATCCCCTTTTCACACGAAAAACAGATTGCTGTTCGATCTTATTAACTTACAACAATGGTCCCTTAGGTATGAGAGGCCACAAAAACTTGGGCTCAAAGCTATCCGCAATACGGCCAAGTAACTAACAGAGTCGTATTTTAAGCTTTAAACAACAATAACTTCCTCCAAATTGTAATATGTCACCAACCGGTGCAGAAACTGATCATTCAAGGAGGCAGCAACCAAAGTTCTGGTACCAATTACGACTTAAAAATCTCAATCAAAAATCAATCTCTATCTCTCTCTCTCTCTCCAAACACATATATAAATATTCATATTATTAAGATGAAAGTCATTTTACGCTAACGGCATGACATCACTTGCAATGCCTCTCCTGGGCCCTCTGATCGTATTGATAACACCCTAGACGACTGGATAACCATGGACTGTTCAGATGATTCTCGATTTCAGTTGGTAAGAGCTGATGGTAGGATTCTAGTGTGGCACATACCCCATGAAGCTATGGGTCTGTCAACAAGTCACAGTACAATATGTTGGTGGCTCCATAATGGTGTTTGCTGTGTTTACATGGAATGGACTGGGTTCTTTGGTCAAAGTGAACCTATCACTGACTGGAAATGGTTATGTTCGGTTACTTGCAGACCATTTGCAGCCATTTACGGACTCCATGCACCCAAAGACCTGTGGAGTTTTCGCCGGGCTACAGTTCATCACGACTGGTTTCAGAAACATTCTGGACAATTTAAGCAAATTATTCGGTTTCCCAAATTGCATCACATGAATCCCATCAAACATTTCTGGGACATAATCAAGAGGTCAGTTGGTGCACCAAATCCTGCACCGGCAACAATTTCGCAATTATGGACTGCTATAGAGATAGCATGGCTCAATATTTCTGTAGGGGACTTCCAGGGACTTGTTGAGTCCATGCTACATCGAGCTGCTGCACTACGCTGGGCAAAAGGTGGTCTGACACGATAATAGGAGGTATCCCATGACTTTTTTCAACTCAGTGTATGTTTCCCAGTCAGTCTTCATTTCTGTTCAGTCGTGATCAATCGCTGGACCGACGCCCTTTCGAATTAAATCGCGTAATCTGCTATGGACCACATTGCACACAAACTGGAAAATACATCTTACAAAACAAAAACCGTATACAGCTGTATGATAATCTTTAATGGGACACTGCTGGTTTCATCCTGAGGTATATATCTATACAGAAAAAAATCTGAATGGCAATCCACATGGTTCAGCAGAACCACATCATATCAGTACAATCACAAAACCCAAATAATGCCAATCACTAAACTAACATATAGTATTTTAAGGCATTAAAGATATGAGTGCAGGAAAGAAGAAATACCTATCCTTCACCTGAAAAACGACATTACCAGCCAAAAATCAGAGGCTAAGGTTTTAGTAACCAATATAATGGAACAGCCAAACACAGTGTAGTTTCATCTTGACTCTCCCCAAAATGATATAATTATTTGTTCAAAAATTATGTTTGCAGTATTACCACATCTAAAATACGTCAGCGACACACACACACAAACACACACACACAAAAACACGCACACACAATCCTGTATTACGAAATATGACGCCAAAAGTATTTTAAACTATATTATCATTACTGACTACAATAAATCCTGCCATCCTGTCTAAGACAGACAATGGCACGGCCTTATGGTTTGAGGTGCAATAAATACAATTTTCTTTCACTTTTGGTGTTCCTGGAGGGTACGCTAACCAGCACTTGGTATGTGCAGAATGCTGTGAGACCCATTCTTTTGCTGTTCTTGCAACTGGAAGATAATGTTTTGTTCCAACAAGATAATGCTCTGCTGCACACTTCCTGTGAAATTTAACGTGCCCTGCAAGACGAGCAGCAACTCCTCTGGCCAACACATTCTCTGGTCTTGTTTCTGATGAAGCATGTGTGGGATATGATGGGACAAGAAGTGACTCGTGTGACTCATCAGCCACCGGCCACTGTGACCGAGCGGTTCTAGACGCTCCAGTCCAGGTTCGAATCCTGCCTCGGGTATGGCTGTGTGTGATGTCCTTAGGTTAGTTAGGTTTAAGAAGTTCTAAGTCTAGGGGACTGATGACCTCAGATGTTAAGCCCCATAGCGCTTAGAATCATTTGAACCATTTTGAGTCATTAGCCAATCATGATAATGATCTGTAAATGTAATCAATTAATGTACTCCATATGCACTGTAGCTACCTTAATCTTGAATAAATTGGAAATCTCTAAAAGTATTTTTTTTTTTTTTTGGGAATGTAGTTTGAAGGGAATTTTGATATACATTGGGGCAAGTTGATGCAGTTTGAAGGGCAAGTTGATTTACTTTTGGAGCAATCTGATTCAGTCTGAAGGGCTACTTGATACAGTTTCAGGAACAGTTTGATACAGTTCATGAGTAAGTTGTACAGTTTCAGGGGCTAGTTGCTACATTGTAAGGGAGGTGGGGAAGTAGATACAATTTCGCTGTGGCATGAAGGGTAATTTCAGTGACCTGTTCCATTTCTTCAAATAATGATCCGTTCTATTTTTTTAAACATTGACTAGCTGTGGTTCTGAAATGGTTATCTGTTTCGTTTCTTAGTCATGTAGGAGAGTGGTGTCCACTCAAGAGGGAATGTTGGCCATACAAGAAGGAACAGTGGTCACCCATGGTAGTCTACCACCATTACCCATTCACTGTCACCTGTTATCATTCACCCACTACCTGTTAACTTTTTACCATTTACTGTTACCTCTTACCCGTTTACTGTTATCCATTAGCTGTTTAACGTTTACTGTTACTCATTTTCCGGTTATCATTTACTGTTTACCTGTCACCATACACCAGTCACCATTTATAGTTTACCATTTATTGTTACACATTATCTGTTCACAATTTCTTGTTACCCATTACCTTTTATCCATTTACCATTACCCATTATGCACTGATCATTCACCATTTACTATTACCATTTCGTATTGACCATTTAGTTTTCACCATTTACCATTGTGCATTTACCATTCATGTTTGCATTTCACAGTGCACCATTCATATCCACTCTCTTTTGAGCATCATTCTCTGCATTGACCACAACTCTCTTGCCTATCCATCGACAGCCATCATTCTCTCCACTGACTATAATTCTCCAGTGCCCATCATTCTCTCCATTCACAATTATTTTCTCCATTGCCCATAATAGTCCACTGACTATCTTTCTCTCCAGCGACCATGATTCTCCACTGATCCTCATTCTCTCCACAGACAATCATTCTGTCTACTGACTATAATTGTCCACTAGCCATAATTTCCCATTAACCATTATTCTCCGCTCAACATCATTCTCTCCACCTGACAGTATACCGGGTAACAGTGATCAGATATTTCCACGCCTACCTCATCTACTGTACTGCCCCACCTTTATCTTTAATCACACATGCACAATGGTTCCACATTTGCCTCATCATCATCTATCTGATTTATACACAACAGTAAATTTCCTCTCACTGTAATGCTTAGTTTAATGAGGCAACAACGTTACATATTACAGAGGGGAAGGTAGGCTGTAATATCTACTTTAATGAGGAAACGACATTATAATAAATTACAGGGGGCATACAGATTTCCCCCTCTAGTTTCCGCAGCTTAACATAGAAGATAAGAACGTTTTGCACTGTGCTGGGGGTAGGCATCTTGATATTACTGTATGGATTCCAAGATGTATGGTGAGTTGCTTAGTGCTGTGTTGTCATCGTTTACTTTGCTAATTATTGGTGCCCGTTAGGCTTTAGGTTAGATCTGCAGCAGTGTTTGTATCTGTGTTTTTATATACAGTTTATACAGTTTATATACAGTTTTATTTAGATGAGTCTAATGTCTGGTACAGATGTCGTACTACTGCCTTCTACTAATCTATAATTGTTTAAGTAGTGCCAACAGGCGACCTAGGTGTAAAGTAAGTTCCACAGACAATTTACATGTGGAAAAATTTAATTTGAAGGTTCATAGAGCTTGAAAAGTTTGGTACCTCGGTCCAGCGTTCGTCGTAATGAGTGTTGTTTAACATAGAAGTTTTTATTAGCAGTATCGATATGCAAGCTTTGTTCATTAAGTAATCCATAGGATTTAGACGTAGCAATATTAATCTGAAGATCCACTGTGGTTACCAATTGAGAGAAATCTTACGTATTTAGAGAAATAATACAAAGTTACTTTGCTTTAATTTTCATAGACATATGTAATCATACTTGCATATTATGATAATCAGCCTCCATGTGTGTTTATATTTTTGCACTGCATAAATAACAAATAATTTTATCAAGGAATTTACTTGCGAGATATCGATTCTGTCATTGTCTTTAGTGAAGTTACGTCTGTGCCGCTGCCTTTTGTGTGTGTTTTTATTTATAAACAAAGCAATCATTTTTCAGTGTAAATGATGTATTGATGAGTCCTTGTCACGCTGAGTTGCTGCACTACGCTTGGAAAAAGAAGATCCGACACGGTATTGAGATGTTTTCCATTACTTTCGTCACGTCAGAGTACAGCGCCGACATTGGTGCGCTTGTTCGATACCCAAGGGCTCCGACTTCGATACCCAGTGCTTCTTGGAAGTTACTAGTTGTTGAGTGTCAGTTATAGATAGAAAGTTTAAGGTATAACAGCATAATGTAAGGATGCGGTAATCTGAGCTCAATTTTTAAATGGTGAGTGGTATTCTGAACAGACTGAAAGTGTCGCTTTGGGTTGCCCTCTCTCACTCCTGGTGGCCAATCTATTTACGGAAGATTTTGACGAGAAAAGTGCTCTGCAATTTCAAAACCGTGGTTGCTCTGGAGATGTGTTGGTGATATATTCGTAGTGTGGCCCCACGGTGGGGATAAAATGCTGGAGGCTTTGGAGAATCTTACTTACATTGAGACAATTTCAAGTTTGCCGTGGAGTGGGAGAGGAATGGCTGTCTACCTTATCTGGACGGAGTAGGTTGACGGATTGAGGATGAGTGTTACCTTAATGCCAACCATGAAGATTTATATTTGCTGGTCCCAGCTGCAGACTAAGCCAAGGAAGTTGAAAAGTGAAGAGATTTAAAGCCTACCATGTTCCTACCATATACGGCAACTGTTTCTTCAAAAGCTTCCAGAAACTTAAAGAAGGATAAAGTGCGTGTGATACTTTTCCGTGGTCAGGCAGGCTGCTCAGACGAGACAAGGGCTTGCATCTCTATTACTCATGTAAAACACTCGTTTCTCGTCTGCTCTCTGAGGGAATGTTTTGTTCTGGACCTTCGCTGCCTGCCAGTCTGATAGATGCCACCAATTTTAATGATTAATCCATTCGATAAACAGTGCGTGTAGAGGCTCCATGTATTTTTTGAGTACTTCCATTTTTGTTGCATTAGTTTTATGCAGACTGGCGCTGATATGTCGACCGTGTTATCTGCGACGAGTGCGCATGTTGCTCCAATGTATAACTTTATATCTAGTGCTTTCAGCCTTTACTTATTTAACTAGGCATCCTTGGTCACTCGAAAATCAGTCGCCGACTCGCCTTTAAGATGGCCGTGAGATTAACCGGCGAAATATCAGAAGATTAGTTCTTTGTGTCCCGGACGCATACGGAGAACCACTGAATATTCCTCCAGCCGGGAAAATTTCAAGAACCATATCATGAGATACTTGAAGTGCTTCATTCTGCCCATTTCAAATAAGAAACTAAAACTGACTGGAGATTTAGAGAGGTAAGCTAAATATACAGAAGACTTAGTGTTATTGGCTAATACAGAAACACCAGAGTGAACTTGAACTCCTTGACACTGAATCACATGTAGCCTGTTGTGTCGCTACGGTTCGTCTTCAGAATAGTTCAAATGGCTCTGAGCACTATGGGACTTAACATCTGAGGTCCTCAGTCCCCTAGAACTTAGAACTACGTAAACCTAACTAACCTAAGGACATCACACACATCCATTCCCGAGGCAGAATTCGAACCTGCGACCGTAGCGGTCACGCGGTTCCATACCGAAGTGCCTAGAATCGCGCGGCCACATCAGCCGGCTGTTCGTCTCGGATTTGGCGCAAACGACTAGTGAGTTTACTCCATAGAATTACTATGCACATTTACTTTGGACGAGGACCTGCAGAGAATGGACACTTCGTGCTGGGATTGGCTGTTGACTCGTGAGGTGCTGCGCATAAATATGCCGAATGACTGTTATTGATGTGTTGGCAGAAGAGCCAACACCGTGTTGCTAGAGGAGGCCGAAATGCACGCGTTTAAGCTCACGCAAACTGGCGTGAGGTCTGGAACAGGACAATGTAATTAATATAGCCAATAAGGTACGTTGTTGCTGGAATACTTAACTTTAATCCATAATTGGTGTACATCGCTCTTGACGGTACATTAATAACAATCTCAATATAAACTGGTAATGGCGCCTTGCTAGGTCGTAGCAAATGACGTAGCTGAAGGCTATGCTAACTATCGTCTCGGCAAATGAGAGCGTAATTGTCAGTGTAGCATCGCTAGCAAAGTCGGCTGTACAACTGGGGCGAGTGCTAGGACGTCTCTCTAGACCTGCCGTGTGGCGGCGCTCGGTCTGCAATCACTGACAGTGGCGACACGCGGGTCCGACGTATACTACCGGACCGCGGCCGATTTAAAGGCTACCACCTAGCAAGTGTGGTGTCTGGCGGTGACACCACAGTTATTATAATGTTACATGATTGCAGAAAAATAACTGACAGCAGTCACATCCATCAAATATCTAGGAGTATGCGTTCAATTGCGATATAAAGAGGAACGATCATATGAAACTAATCGTGGTCAAGGGCGCCGACTTGGGTGCTTATCAGTGGCGGAGCTCCCACATCCTTTGAAGCCATTATCTCAACAATCAAAACGATAACAATCCAGATTACATGAAAAAAAAACACTGAAATCTTAACCACCCCGCTGTTATGTTAATAATAATAATTAAAAAAAGTTGTTCACGTAGTCTGTAACAAGCAGCTTCCTTGTACCTTGCGCCGGCCGGGGTGGCCGAGCGGTTCTAGGGACTACAGTCTGGAACCGCGCGACCACTACGGTCGCAGGTTCGAATCCTGCCTCGGGCATGGATGTGTGTGATGTCCTTAGGTTAGTTAGGTTTAAGTAGTTCTAAGTTCTAGGGGACTGATGACCTCAGAAGTCAAGTCCCATAGTGCTCAGAGCCGTTTGAACCATTTTGAACCTTGTATCTTGGATTACTCTTTATTGCTGCTCAATACTGATAAGCAAATATTTTAAAACAATTATTAACGAATGTAGTATATTGCAGCGCGTCACTTGTAAGGAAACATGAAAGCAATCCGAAAAGGCGGGATCCCGTTCACAGTATAGTACGACTGTTATTCTGGGGAGCTGATTCGTGGGAGAGGATCAAACAGCGAGATCATACTTCTCCTCGGATTAGGGAAGGAAGTCGGCTGTGCCCTTTCAAAGGAACCATCTCAGCATTTGCCTGAAGCGAGTTGGGGAAATCAGAGAAAACCTAAATCAGGATTACTGGGCGCGGGTTTGAACCGTTGTCCTCCCGAATGCGAGTCTAGAGTGCTAACCACTGCGCAACTTCGCTCGGTATTCTGGTGAGTGCGTTTGACTTGGCCAGAGAAAGACAAGCAACGGGGAGGGGGGGGGGGGGGTTGCTTCGTTGCCTTTGCTCAAAGACGTCCGAAACAAACAGATATGTCCTAGAGGTCAGAAATTTTAGCTTTCATCTCAGTGTTTCAATAGGTGACAAAATTTATTTTATTTTCTTTTTACCAAAGCAAAAATTTTATGGGTGCGGCGCACCCACAAGATTATGTATGTGGGTCCTCGAGCCCTGGCGTACCCAGGTAGTCGACGAGCATGATCTCGGCGGGACAGACGCCCGACTGAGGTTCACTGAAAGAATCTCAGGAAGTGTGGTCCACCTGCAGAGAGATAACTTGCTAAACCCTCTTTCAACCAATACTTGAATAATACCTACTTCGTCATTCTGAGACCCATACCAGATAGGGCCAATAGAAGAAACAGAGAAAATCCAAAGAAGAGCAGCGCATTTCGTTACAGGTTTATTCAGTAGGCGTGAAAGCAAGCAACATGGTTATTCTCAGGCAACTGAAGCGTCTGCTACAGGAGAGGCGTTCTGCATGATGTTGCCGTTTACTGTTTGAGTTCAGACTGCAGAATTTCCTAGAAACGTCAGCCAGTATATTGCTGCTGCCTACGTATATCTCGCGAAAAGATCGTGAAGATAAAATTGGAGAGATTCGAGCTCACACGGGGGTTTATCAGCAGTCGTTCTTCCCGGGAACCATACACGAATGGAACAGGAAAAGGGAGAACTGACAGCGGTTCACAAAGCACACTCCGTCACCGCTGTAAGGTGGCTTGCGGAATATGCAAGAAGATGTAGCTGTGCATATACTCTTCCAAACAACATCAAACAAAATACATGTTCTGTATACCTTCATTCCTATCCAGTTGTTGCGTAAACAACCGTGCCCTCGACGTCGTTTTGATGCGATAGCTCTCTCACAAACTTATTAATTGGTAAATTTTCTGTAATTAAACACCGCCTGTCATGACTGATGTAAAATTCTTGTTTTTTCGTCGTGTTATTTATATAGTGTGTCAGAGAAGCCCGCGTACTTCTTTTAACTGTTCAGTAATGAAGTTGTTGCTCTAACGGTACGGCTTTGAAACTGACGAAAAGCGCTGTTGTTAGTATTGTTTTGCTTCGGCTCTGTATAGAATTGTTTCAGTTGCGAATCATGGCTGATGTTATCGGACGCAGTTACAGTGCTGAGAGGCGATTAGTGGTGGCTCTGTGGATGCACGAACGCACACAGACGCAGCAAAAAAGGACGGAGATAACGAGGAAGTTTAGACGTCGGTTTCGCAAGGCCCTAAGTCGTTAAGCAATTTGATTTCATTGGGAAAAACGTAATTTTATTTCAAGCAGTGTCGAAGACAGGCTGTGTACGTGACGTAAGAAAATGAGAGAGGAGACGAGTGCCGCAGTCGCTCAGTCCGTTGTAATGTCTCTGATGTTTGGTCACTTAACAGTGATATAAAATGTCTGACAGGCAGCGAAGTGAAATCTGAAAAGGAACTGAAAATGTTTCTCTTGACAACTTTTCGTGTCGCGTCTGTGATGTGATAGTGATACGCAAAAGAACAAGGAGTCCAAGCGCTCCCCCCCCCCCTCCCCCATGAAAAGCACGACCACACCATAACACCAGCGCCTCCGAATTTTACTGTTGCTACTACACACGCTGGCAGATGACGTTCACCGGGCATTCGCCATACCCACACACTGCCATCGTCACTCCACACAACATTTTCCCACTATTCAATCGTTCAATGTTTACCCACCTTACACCAAGCGAGGCGTCATTTGACATTTACATGCTTGATGTGTGGTTTGTGAGCAGCCGCTCGACCATGAAATCCAAGTTTTATCACCTCCCACCTAACTGTCTTAGTACTTCTAGTGGATCCTAATGCAGTTTGAAATTCCTGTGCGATGGTCTGCATAGATGTCAGCCTATTACCACATTACGACCCTCATCAACTGTCGGTGTCCGCAGCTCGTGGTCGTGCGGTAGCGTTCTCGCTTCCCACGCCCGGGTTCGATTCCTGGCGGGGTCAGGGATTTTCTCTGCCTCGTGACGACTGGGTGTTGTGTGATGTCCTTAGGTTAGTTAGGTTTAAGTAGTTCTACGTTCTAGGGGACTGATGACCATAGATGTTAAGTCCCATAGTGCTCAGAGCCTTCGACTGTCGGCGGCATCTGTCTGTCAACAGACGAGGTCGGGCTGTACGCTTTTGTGCTGTACGTGTCCCTTCACGTTTCCACTCACTATCGAATCGGAAACAGTGGACCTAGGGATGTGTAGGACTGTGTCAATCTCGTGTATAGACCCCAATCACCTGACCACGTTTGAAATCCGTGAGTATCGGGGAGCGGCCCCATTCTGCTCTCTCACTATGTCTAATGACTACTGAGGTCGCTAATATGGAGTTCCTGGCAGTTGGTGGCAGCACAATGCACCTAAAATGAAAAGCGTATTATTTCGGGGGTGTACGGATACTTTTGATCGCATAGTGTAAGTGATTTACATTGCAAGATCACAGGTCAACGTAAGTGCGAGGTAAGCCATTGCAGATATGAAATGCTGGTACATTAATAAACTGCTTAACCGCCAGAATGTAGAATGCGAGCATGCAAACGTTCATCATTTTGTTGTACAAGTGCCGAATTTCAGAGTGTGTGATGAAGTTCTATGCCTGTCGCACTGGGTCGGGCAATACAAGGACGGTCAGTGACGCTTGTGGATGACGCTGGAGTTGTCGTTCGCTGATGTTCCACATGTGCTCTATCGAAAACAGATCTGGTGATCGAGTAGTCCGAGGCAACATGTCAACACAATGTAGAACATGTTGGATTACAACAGCGGTATGTGGGCGAGCGTTATCCTGCTGGGAAACATCCCCTGAATTGGTGTTCATGAATGGTAGGCCAACAGTTCGAATCATCAGACTGACTACAAATTTGCAGTCAGGATGTTTGGGATAACCACGGGAGCGCTCCTGCTGTCACAGAAATCGCACCCAGACCGTAACTCCAGGTGTAGGTCCAGTATGTCTCGCACGCAGACAGGTTCTTTCCAGGCCGTCAACTGACAACTTTCTAACCAACATATGGCCATCACTGGCACAGAGGCAGAACGAGCTTTCATCAGAAAATACAACAGAACTACACACTGCCCTCTAATGAGCTCTCGCTTGACACCAATGAGTGGAACGCACGATACAATGCGTCTGGCTGGGAACTGTACTTAACGTAATCGATTTGTAACAGCCTGTCGTGTCACTGTGGTGCAACTGCTGCAGATGTAGTATAACGTGTCAAATGTGTCAGTCATATGCCGAACACGATGGTCTTCCCTCCCGGTAGTGCCACGAGGACGTCCGGAGCCCGCAGTCTTATTGCGACAGCACACTCTCGTGACCGCTGCTAGCAGTCACGTACATTGGCTACATGCCTATCAAGTCTTTCTGCGATATCGTAGAAGGAACATCCAGCTTGTCGTAGCTCTGTTACATGACCTCGGTCAAACTCAATGAGGTGTTGATAATGACACCTTTGTCGCCTTATAGTCATTCTTGAGCAACATTAAGTCACGACTCAAGCTGATAAAAGCGATCCCTTGCCGCAAGACAAGTAAGTTTCTGGAAAACATGTTGAAAAATCGCTACTTCAGTGTGAACGTAGGTCAATCTACGAGTAAATCCTACTCAATAAACAATGAGCTCCCACAGGGATCAGTGTTGGCTCCCCTTCTCTTCAACCTATACACGAGCGACATGCCAGCAACTAAATCGCAAAAATTCTGCTATGCAGATGACATTGCAATAGCCACTCAGAGCAAGACATTCGAAGAGGGGGAAGCTACTCTGTCAACGGATCTTCAACTTCTTAACCAATATTATACGAAATGGAGATTCTGCCCAAATTCAAATAAAACTGAGGTAATCGTATTCCACCTGAACAATCATGAGGGCCACACCGGATTAGCCGTGCGGTCTGAGGCGCTGCAGTCATGGACTGTGCGGCTGGTCCCGGCGGCGGTTCGAGTCCTCCCTCGGGCATGGGTGTGTGTGTTTGTCCTTAGGATACTTTAGGTTATGTAGTGTGTAAGCTTAGGGACTGATGACCTTAGCAGTTAAGTCCCATAAGATTTCACACACATCATCATCATCATCATCATCATCATCATCAATCATGAGGCAAAATGAGAGTTACAAGTAACAGTCTGCAGTGAGCGATTGACGCACAACAGCCATCCAAAATATCTAGGAATCACTCTGACCGGTCAATAACCTATAAAAAACACCTAGAAATAACCAGTCAAAAGATAAAAAATCGAAATAATATATTAAGAACGCTGACTGGAACCTCCTGGAGAGCTCAAGCTAACACCCTACGCACCGCAGCACAATCTCTTGTTTACTCGGTGGCACAATATGCGCCCAGTCTGGTACAAGAGCACACACACGAAGAAAATAGATGTCCAGCTTAATACCACCATGAGGATTGTCTCATGAACTCTGCAATCAACTCCGCTGGCCTGGCTTCATGCCCTTTGCAATATAGCTCCTCCTTCCTTCATTAGGCAACAAGCAGCTATCCGAGAATGGAAGAAAATTAATGACCCCTCTGTCTCTGAAGATATACCTATCCGAAAAATATTGAACCATCTACCAACTACCCGCCTAAAATCCAGGTAACCTATATGGGAAGACGAAGTCCTCAGATTCCCAGAAAGGTGCGGCACAGCAAGGGAATGGAGGCAATATTGGTCGCTGAATAATCACCATCCTCTCATCACTGATTTTGATCCTTCGATACCGGTGGAAGGAATGCAAATGCCCAGAAGAACTTGATGCAGACTTAACCGTGTGAGGCCATTCTCCACAAATGGAAACTCACTGGTGACCCACGATGCGACTGTGGTGCAGAAGAATAAGCAATTCCTCACCTGATCTTCGAATGTCCTGCGAGGAGGTTTGAAGGAGAATGGAGGGATATCATGAATGATACTCCACGTGCTGTTCAGCGGGTCACCTGCTTAGATGTGGACTTGTGTAATAGCTGCAGTGGCTGTCTCCCTAATCTTTCGCATATGATTGTTTGCAATCAATCATTTAATAAAATATTTGTAATTCGTTGATTATATTAATTAATAGTATGTGTGCAATTTTACTCTGTAGATGCCACGCGCTAAATAGAAATAAATAAAAACGACGTCCAATCTCGAAGCTAACTAATGATCACGACCGTTACAGCATGAATATTAAAGCAAACCTGATTTGCGTCCTCATAGTGGGTCTACAAGAGCCACTCTTATGCGTCTGGTGCGAAATTTGAACAGACACCATGTTTCAGATGTAGAAACACGCCTACCAACTTTCGTTTATGTCGCACAGTTCCTTATTGGTTTTGTGACTTTTCTGCCGTATGTGTATGTCTGACAGACAGCAAAGTGAAATTTGAAAACGAGCTGAAATCGTTTCTCCTTGACATCTCACTGTGTTGAATAGTTTAATTCCTGTTATTGTCATGTGTAGATGGTGTTGGGTAGGAATTGCTAACTCGTACCTATACTTTTCATAATAATAATAATGAAAATAAAAACAATACAAAAAACTTATAAATGAGCAGCATATAGCCGTGTTTACAAATTAATGTGAAAGTAGAATGACTCGTTCCACACCATAAAGATATACAGGGTGGTCCATTGATAGTGACCGGGCCAAATATCTCACGAAATAAGCGTCAAACGAAAAAACTACAAAGAACGAAACTTGTCTAGCTTGAAGGGGGAAACCAGATGGCGCTATGGTTGGCCCGCTAGATGGCGCTGCCATAGGTCAAACGGATATCAACTGCGTTTTTTAAAATATGAACCACCACTTTTTATTACATATTCGTGTAGTACGTAAAGAAGTATGAATGTTTTAGTTGGACCACTTTTTTCGCTTTGTGATAGATGGCGCTGTAATAGTGACAAACATATGGCTCACAATTTTAGACGAACAGTTGGTAACAGGTAGGTTTTTTAAATTAAAATACAGAACGTAGGTATGTTTGAGCATTTTATTTCGGTTGTTCCAATGTGATACATGTACCTTTGTGAATTTATCATTTCTGAGAACGCATGCTGTTACAGCGTGATTACCTGTAAATACCACATTAATGCAATAAATGATCAAAATGATGTCCGTCAACCTCAATGCATTTGGCAGTACGTGTAACGACATTCCTCTCAACAGCGAGTAGTTCGCCTTCCGTAATGTTCGCACATGCATTGACAATGCGCTGGCGCAAGTTGTCAGGCGTTGTCGGTGGATCACGATAGCAAACATCCTTCAACTTTCCCCACAGAAAGAAATCCGGGGACGTCAGATCTGGTGAACGTGCGGGCCGTGGTATGGCGCCTCGACGACCAATCTACCTGTCATGAAATATGCTATTCAATACCGCTTCAACCGCACGCGAGCTATGTGCCGGACATCCATCATGTTGGAAGTACATCGCCATTCTGTCATGCAGTGAAACATCTTGTAGTAACATCGGTAGAACATTACGTAGGAAATCAGCATACATTGCACCATTTAGATTGCCATCGATAAAATGTGGGCCAATTATCCTTCCTCCCATAATGCCGCACCATACGTTAACCCGCCAAGGTCGCTGATGTTCCACTTGTCGCAGCCATCGTGGATTTTCCGTTGCTCAATAGTGCATATTATGCCGGTTTACGTTACCGCTGTTGGTGAACGACGATTTGTCGCTAAATAGAACGCGTGCAAAAGATCTGTCATCGCCCCGTAATTTATCTTGTCCCCAGTGGCAGAACTGTACACGACGTTCAAAGTCGTCGCCATGCAATTCCTGGTGCATAGAAATATGGTACGGGTGCAATCGATGTCGATGTAGCATTCTCAACACCGACGTTTTTGAGATTCCCGATTCTCGCGCAATTTGTCTGCTACTGATGTGCGGATTAGCCGCGACAGCAGCTAAAACACCTACTTGGGCACCATCATTAGTTGCTGGTCGTGGTTGATGTTTCATATGTGGCTGAACACTTCCTGTTTCCTTAGATAACGTAACTATCCGGCGAACGGTCTGGACACTTGGATGATGTCGTCCAGGGTACCGAGCAGCATACATAGCACACGCCCGTTGGGCATTTTGATCACAATAGCCATACATCAACACGATATCGAACTTTTCCGCAATTGGTAAACGTTCCATTTTAACACGGGTAATGTATCACGAAGCAAATACCGTCCGCACTGGCGCTTTTCGTGGATGATGCTGTAGTATACAGAGAAGTTGCAGCGTTAGAAAATTTCAGCGAAATGTAGGAAAATCTGCAGCGGATAGGCACTTGGTGCAGGGAGTGGGAACTGACCCTTAACATAGACAAATGTAATGTATTGCGAATACAAAGAAAGAAGGATCCTTTACTGTATGATTATATGATAGCGGAACATACACTGGTAGCAGTTACTTCTGTAAAATATCTGAGAGTATGCGTGCGGAATGATTTGAAGTGGAATGATCATATAAAATTAATTGTTGGTAAGGTGGGTGCCAGGTTGAGATTTATTGGGAGAGTCCTTAGAAAGTGTAGTCCATCAACTAAGGAGGTGGCTTACAAAACACTCGTTCGACCTATACTTGAGTATTGCTCATCAGTGTGGGATCCGTACCAGGTCGGGATGACAGAGGAGATAGAGAAGATCCAAAGAAGAGCGGCGCGTTTCGTCACAGGGTTATTTGGTAAGCGTGATAGCGTTACGGAGATGTTCAGCAAACTCAAGTGGCAGACTCTTCAAGAGAGGCGCTCTGCATCGCGGTGTAGCTTGCTGTCCAGGTTTTGAGAGGGTGCGTTTCTGGATGAGTTATCAAATAATTGCTTCCCCCTGCTTATACCTCCCGAGGAGATCACAAATGTAAAATTAGAGAGATTCGAGCGCGCACGGAGGCTTTCCGGCAGTCGTTCTTCCCGCGAACCATACGCGACTGGAACAGAAAAGGGAGGTAATGACAGTGGCATGTAAAGTGCCCTCCGCCACACACCGTTGGGTGGCTTGCGGAGTATAAATGTAGATGTAGATGTTAGTGATACCACGTACTTATACGTCTGTGACTATTACAGCGCCATCGATCACAAAGCGGAAAAAGTGGTCCAACTACAACATTCATATTTCTGTATGTACTACACGAATATGTAATAAAAAAAGGGGGTTCCTATTTTAAAAAAAACGCAGTCGATATCCGTTTGACCTGCGGCAGAGCCATCTAGCGGCCCAACCATAGCGCCATCTGGTTTCCCCCTTCAAGCTAGACGAGTTTCGTTCCTTGTAGTTTTTTCGTTTGATGCTTATTTCGTGGGATATTTGGCCCTGTTACTATCCCTGTGTAGTGCAAATGATGCATGGAACATGAAACTGGCTAACTAACTTGCCTAGCGGTATAGAGAGCTGCGACCTCGGTGGACGACATGAGGACGACGCACGCCGCAAGCTGTAGCGGCGCGGCGAGGTATCCGAGTGTCTTGCGGTCGACGTGCGAGGTGAGTGCGGCCAACAGGGGCAGCACGCAGAGACCGCCGAGCGGCAGCATCGACGCCACCCAGGATGCCTGGTCCGCCGTCAGCGGCTGGGCGCGGAGGCCGCTCTCTGCAGACATCAGCTGCGGCAGCGCCATCGCCGTCCACGCCACGTGCGTCCCCAGGGCGAATGTGTTCAGGTTCACTGCACATTAGCAAATGACTCCATGATTTGGTGAAATTATTACCATGTTTCCTGTTCTGCCTCTCACAAGGGAACCTCCCCATCGCACCCCCCTCAGATTTGGTTATAAGTTGGCACAGTGGATAGGACTTGAAAAACGGAACACAGATCAATCGAGAAAATAGGAAGAAACTTCCTGGCAGATTAAAACTGTGTGCCCGACCGAGACTCGAACTCGGGACCTTTGCCTTTCGCGGGCAAGTGCTCTACCAACTGAGCTACCGAAGCACGACTGACGCCCGGTACTCACAGCTTTAATTCTGCCAGTACCTCGTCTCCTACCTTCCAAACTTTACAGAAGCTCTCCTGCGAACCTTGCAGAACTAGCACTCCTGAAAGAAAGGATATTGCGGAGACATGGCTTAGCCACAGCCTGGGGGATGTTTTCATTCTGGAAATAGGAAGAAGTTGTGTGGAACTATGAAAAAAATAAGCAAAATATACAAACTGAGTAGCCCATGCGTAAGATAGGCAACATCAAGGATGGTGTGAGGTCAGGGGCGCCGTGGTCCCGCGGTTAGCGTGAGCAGCTGCGGAACAAGAGGTCCTTGGCTAAAGTCTTCTCTCGAGTGGCATCTTTACTTCATTTATTTTCGCAAAGTTATGATCTGTCCGTTCGTTCATTGACGTCTCTGTTCACTGTAATAAGTTTAGTGTCAGTGTTTTGCGACCGCACCGCGAAACCGTGCGATTAGTAGACGAAAGGACGTGCCTCTCCAATGGGAACCGAAAACGTTTGATCGCAACGTCATAGGTCAACCGATTCCTCCACAGGAAAACACGTCTGAAATATTCTATACGACAATGGTGACGCCATGTGCGTCACATGACAGGAATATGTTGTCGAATGGTTAGAAAGATTCTTCTACCTTGCACGATTTAAGATTTCTTGTGGATGTGATAATCACTCCCAAAAAAGTGATGAAAACATAACGGACGGACAGATAATAATTGTCTGAAAATAAAAAATCTAAATTTTTCGCTCGAGGGCAGACTTGAACCAAGGACCTCTGGTTCCCCAGCTGCTCACCCTAACCGCGGTGCCACGGCTGCCCTAAGCTCACACAGTCCTTAATGTTGCCTATCTTGCGCATGGACTACTCAGTTTGTATACTTTGCTTATTTTTTCATAGTTCCACACAACTTCGTCCTGTTTTCTTGATTGATCTGTGTTCACTTTTTCAAGGCCTATCCACTGTGCAACTTATAACTAAATCTGAGGGGGGTGCGATGGGGAGGTTCCCTTCTCAGCAGACAATAACTGGCACATCCGTTCTTGATATGACGCACAAGGAAACACCATCAACTCGGCCTCGGTCCTAAATAATGAAAAGTGTGAAGTCATCAACATGAGTACCAAAAGGAATCCGCTGAATTTCGGTTACACGATAGATCACACTAATGTAAAGGCTGTAACGTCAAATAAATACTGGGTGATCAGAAACTCAGTATAAATTTGAAAACTGAATAAATCACGGAATAATGTAGATAGAGAGGCACAAATTGACACACATGCTTGGAATGACGTGGGATTTTATTAGAACAAAAAAAAAAAAAAAAAAAAAAAAAAAAAAAATACAAAAGTTCAAAAAATGTCCAACAGATGGCGCTTCATCTGATCAGAATAGCAATAATTAACATAACAAAGTAAGACAAAGCAATGATGATGTTCTGTACAGGAAATGCTCAATATGCCCACCATCATTCCTCAACAATAGCTGTAGTCGAGGAATAATGTTGTGAACAGCACTGTAAAGCATGTCCGAAGTTACGGCGAGGCATTGTCCGGAGTTATGGCGAGGCATTGGCGTCGGATGTTGTCTTTCAGCATCCCTAGAGATGTCGGTCGATCACGGTACACTTGCGCCTTCAGGTAACCCCAAAGCCAATAATCGCACGGACTGAGGTCTGGGGACCTGGTAGGCCAAGCATGACGAAAGTGGCGGCTGAGCACACGATGATCACCAAACGACGCGCGCAAGAGATCTTTCACGCGTCTAGCAATATGGGGTGGAGCGCCATCCTGCATAAACATCGTATGTTCCAGCAGGTGTTTATCAGCCAGGCTGGGGATGATGCGATTCTGTAACATATCGGCGTACCTCTCAGCGTCACGGTAGCTGTTTTGCTGTCCAGCGCCATCTGTCGGACATTTTGTGAACTTTTTTTTTTTTTTTTTGTTCTAATAAAACCCCATGTCATTCCTAGCATGTGTGTCAAATTTTACCTCTCTATCTACTTTATTCCGTGGTTTATTAAGTTTTCAAATTTATACTAACTTATTGATCACCCTGTACTTGCGGATTACAATTACGAATAACTTAAGTTGCAACGATCACATAGATAATGTTGTGGATAAAGCAAACCAAAGACTACGATTTATTGGTAGAACACTGAGAAAATACAACAGGTCGACTAGGGCGGACTCCTCTACGTCCTTTTCAAGAGCACTGCTGTGCGTTGTGGAAGCCACATCAGATAGGATCGACGGGGTACATCGAAAAAGTTCAAAGAAGGGCAGCTCGTTTTGTACTACCGCGAAATAGGGGAGAGGATGCCACTGATATGATACTTGAATTCGGGTGACTATCATTAAAACAAAGGCGTTTTTCGTTAAGCAGGATCTTATCATGAAATATCATCTTTCTCCTCGGAGCGTGAAAACATTTTGCTAGCGCCCACCTACGTAGGGAGGAATGATCATCATAATAAAATAAGAGAAATCAGAGCTCGCACGGAAAGATTTAAGTGTTACTTTTAGCGCGCACTTTTCGACAATGGAACGGAGGCGAAACAGCTTGAAGGTGGTCCGATGAACCCCCTGCCAGGCACTTAATTGTGAATTGCAGAGTAATCATGTAGATGTGGACGTAGATTTAGGTGCAAGGGGAAAAAAAGCACACGTGCAAGATATCAGTCTCAACAATCGATCCCGCGTAAAAGTATGCAATTATGAGTGGTTTTTAAACACTCGATGCAAGACACGCCCCCCCCCCCCCCCCCCTATTTCCACAAATTCACCAGAAGTGTCTCAGTTTAGCAAGTGAGTCAATAGAGGATGTTATACGAGGGGTACAGTATGACTAGCCGTACTTTTCAGTCCGACCTCTTTGCGGAATTAATACAATCTTTGCCGAGAAGCACTCGAAAATTATGTCTTTCGCAGAAGCGATGTCAGAGCCGTCGGATGCTGTGTGAGTACAATTCTACTTCCTGTTATTCTAAGTGATGAAGGGGTAAGCTATATCATTCGGAATAACGTTCAGAAGAGATCCCTTTAGCATGTATTTATTTACTAAACACCATAAACCACTAACATCGACACAATAAGCATTAACTCATCCGCGTCACGGATTGCGCGACCCCTGCCTCCGGCGGTTCGTGTCCTCCCTCGGGCAAGGGTGTGGGTGTTGTTCGTGGCATAAGTTAGCTTAAGTTAGTTTATGCAATGTGTAAGTCTATGGACCGATGACCTCTGTAGTTTGGTCCCTTAGGAATTCACATACATTAGAACATTAGATTAGGTAAAACCTGTCAGTGAGTGCCGACTACGGCTCGCAGCCTGTACCTCGTGATATTTCGTAGCCATTCGTACATTTTCGTCAGCTTAAACATTAATCATTTATTTATTAAGATGATCGATTTATGGCACTGTAATATTGCTGTAACGACCTGTAGGCTTCTCCTAATATCTGTATAGGAAATAGCACCTTTTACTAGCAAATATTTATTAATCAGAGTTACGTGCTTCGCACCAGAATAACTTGATTTCCTGACGTACCTCGCTGCTGACGTAACGAGCGTTCTCATGTCTAGCCACAGCGCCTCGCACCACCGTCATTGGCAATACCATGTGGTCCACCGGCTCCTTCAGACAGCGCGGGAACTGAAATCTTACTCTTGACTGTGTCCGTTCTGCAGTGCCGCTTTATTCACTGAAAGCTACTTGATATCTGCATACGCGATACAAAATTGTACAACTGTGAAATAAGGAAATATGAAATAAAATATGGCTTGAACAGAACGGTACCATGAAGCGCGCGCATCGATTTTTTTCACTCACTCCGCTCGCCCGACCATACCCGCTCAGTGTTCGAGAACTAAGTACTGAACAGTGGACTGAAAACCAGTGTCCTGCTAATAAAGAATAGCGCAACTCCTGCAAATGTACTTCACTTTTATCACTGGATGTAAGATGATATGGTCGGTCACTGATGTAGTCGCCTCGACACCAAGCGTATTAGAAGATTGGTTGGAATGCTGATGCACACAACTGCCTGTAAGGAAGAGAATGCCTTTGAAGGATATTGTTAAGCTGGCGAAGTTCACGTCCAGAAGTCGTATCGACTTGGTAAACCTGCGCACAAAATCCCTGAATATGCAAAAGTGAAATATATCCGTCTGCTGACAGTTTTTTGCTCCATATGGTGGTATCGTCAATGCAGAAACTGCCTTGTCTTTATGTCTGTCCTCTTAGTGTGTTGTTAATCTCTAGTGGTTGGGAAACGAGTCCACTGTTAAAAGTACTCTGTCACCATCTTATACAATTTTGGAAAACACCTCCTGTCGCCATTTTCAGAAGACGAGGCGACTGCTACAGCACGAAACAAACTTTTGACTTGCTGCTCAAAAATCCTAACTGGCTCTGTTAGAACTAAGAACATAGGTGACATATAATGCTCATCTGCAAATACCGTTGGCAATGTTATATAGCTGCACGTCGTGTTCCCGATGGACTGCAAGACGTGTCGACGTCTTTTGTCCCCTTTTTGGAAAAGATCGACCAGACGTTGTTTCTAAATTAAAATCTCCGTGATACATGTTGTACATGTTCTGTCTACCGACAGTGTTTTCGTAATAGCACTGGCGTTAGCGACAAACTTCTCACATTCAGTAAGTATGGCTGCTTCATGTTTTTTACTCGTAGTAACATAAATTACTTTCCTTCTAGAAAACGTACATCCACCCAACCGATGATACAAACATTTTTAGCCTAACTTCACTGCAGCGTGAACACCACACTGCTGTATATTAACGTGGATCATCTTTTTCCTGAATACGTTATTAAATTTATCTCGACAATAGAAAGCTTTTCTTAATGCATACCCTGGTTTTCAAGATCTCTACTCCAGATGTACAGATATGTTTTTTGTTTTAATTACTTAAAGTTCCTTTTGACGGTCCTGAGAGACAGATTCTCCTTCTTTCCATTTTTCCAAAAGGCGAAAGCTATCTCTGCTACGGACAGGGACAAATCGCTATCCGATGATATCAAATCTTCAATGCGGGGTTCATCATAACTTACTCCCGCGTTTTCGCACTCCTGTCCCTCTGTACTAGTGTCGCTGATCGATAGGACAGCACAACGTAACTATGTAATGGCCACAACACTGCTGTAGGGCTTACATTGCATTTTGTTCCTTTACTGCGAATAGACCATCTGCAAATACCGTTGGCACTGTTATATAGCTGCGCGTCGTGTTCCCGATGGACTGCAAGACGTGTCGACGTCTTTTGTCCCTTTTTTGAAAAAGATCGAACAGATGTCAGTTCTTCATTCTTTGTTCTCTTTTCTTCCAGTATCCAGTCATCTGTTCACTATGTTTCTTCTTTCTGTCCTCAGATCGTCCTACCTCGGAATCCTTCCATTTCCAATAGTTTTTCCCGAAAGGCTTCTCTGTTGTTTACATCTACTGTTTTTACATTGTTTCTTTCTCAATCCTTTTTAACTTCGTTCACCCAGCTTGTTGTGGACTTCTTCCCCACAAATATTTGAAAATCTTAATATTTAATTTAAAGGCTTGCATTGGAAATAAATGTCCATTTGAAATATTTTCTATATTTTGGTACATTTCAGCTTTACTTCGCAATGTCCAACCTTCTGCTGCTTTATATGAATGCGTGATGTCTGTTCCTTCAGACAAGTCCAAAAGAACAGACACCACGCATTCATATAATTGATTTGCCTGAGATGGGCAATGGATCCAGCTTTTTCAGTGCGGGTGCACAAGTACGTCCGACCTCCTGCGGGAATCTCAGAGTAGCGAGAATGGAGGAAATAAACAGGGACTCCGGACAGGTGGCCCTCAGTGGGAATGTGCGTCGGTTGTGAGGCGTGCGGAGGTAGTCCGCATGTTTGCGATAACACTGTGTCCCGCTTGGTGCAGTGGTTACCGCAATTGCCTCGTAAACAAGAGAGCCTTCGTTCGAATCCCCGTCTAGTACATATTTTCACTCGTCGCCGCAGATTCTGCGTAATATCCGGATGCAGATAACAGCAGTACTCCCTTCCCTTCTATTTTCTTTCTCCTCCCCTCCAACTTCCATTTACACTTAATGTCCTCTGTGTTTTGTGTTCCTGATGTTTTCCTTATAATTCGCCCTTCTAGTACTTCTAATTTACTTGAATTATAGTTCAATTCCACGCATTCGTCTGCATAAAAGGCATTCTGGCTTCACTACTGTGTTGTAATGCCTCATTTTTGCATTTTCGGATAGGCGTCTTTTTTGTAGAGGTCTTTGGTGACACCATAATGCTCTCCTCAATTTACGCAGCCTTTCCTCTATTGCGAATATTTCCAAAGCATTTTCTTGGATTATGTCCCCTAGATATTTCAATTTCTTTTTAACCTTCCTATTTGGTCAATATCTGTTTTTTGGAATTTTGGAGTCTCCTTAACGTTTGCTAAAAACTTTGTTTTTCTGCAGAAATTCTTAAGCCAGTTCTGCTGGCTACTTCTTCCAGGAGGTTAATTTGTGTTATAGCAGTTGCCACATTTTCAGAAAGTATAGCATAAACATCTGCAAATGGAAGACAATTGATTTCGATCTTTTTACTTCCTCTTCCTAACCATGTCAGCGAAATATTGAGTTCAATACGTTTTTCGTTCCAAATTCTCACAGTGTTCACAAACACACTATTAAAAAGGATTGGGGATAGGCCGTTACTTGTCGTACACCCATTTTTATCTTGAGAGGTTGTGAAATGTCTCCCGTACATTTTGGTTTACAGACTGTATCTGTGTTTCAGAGATTAGGTTTGCCAGTCTAGACTTTATGCCAGATTCTCGAATTATTTTTCCTGTAGTTTCTCTGTCAATAGAATCAAAAGTATTTTTGAAATCCACAAACATAACTACAATGTCCTTTGAATGAAGTAATGTGTGGCGAATTACTGACTTGAGATTAAATATTTATTCTGATCATGACCTTCCCTTCCTAAAACCACTTTGATACGGTAAAACGTGAACTAGGCAGCTGAAGATAAACCCGTCGTTTCTAGACCGGTAACGAAACTATTTAAATAAATAAGTAGCACTGTAAAAAGTGACTGGTTATCTTTTATATTTTATGTAAGAGTCAATATATTTTGTACACAGCCACTGGTTCAAAATGTCAGTTTTTGACAAAATAGCATTAACCTTGACAGTTACCTAAACGGCTTTGTAGTGTTGTTTCTACTCTGATTAATAAAATCTTGGAAAATACTTTATACGCTACTGGCAGTAAAGAGATTCCTCGGTAGTTGTTTACATCATGTTTGTTACCTTTTTTGTGGACTGGATGTACCACTAGCTTTGTTGTTTTTGAGGATATAATTAGTTCTTCAATTTCTTCTACAGTGGTGGTAAATATCCTGTCTACATTGTATTATTATTATTATTACTTTCTTTTCTCAGACGTTATGTCTGGTCAAAAATGGAAAGTGACGCGGACCTTGATGAAGCGTGACTTCCTTTTAACTGTACAGTATATGTTATATTGCATTTAGCGACTTTTGGGTGATTGAATATGTATCAATAATTACGGATTTCTGTAGTTGTATATATAAGTTTGGATGTAGCTGTATTGCATTGATGTACTGGTGGATATTGTGTGGTATGACTGCTGTAGTTGATAGTATAATTGGTATAATGTCAACTTTATCCTGATGCCACATGTCCTTGACTTCCTCAGCCAGTTGGATGTATTTTTCAATTTTTTCTCCTGTTTTCTTTTGTATATTAGTTGTATTGGGTATGGATATTTCGATTAGTTGTGTTACTTTCTTCTTTTTATTGGTGAGTATGATGTCAGGTTTGTTATGTGGTGTTGTTTTATCTGTTATAATGGTTCTGTGTCAATACAATTTGTATTCATCATTCTCCAGTACATTTTGTGGTGCATACTTGTATGTGGGAACGTGTTGTTTTATAAGTTTATGTTGTAAGGCAAGCTGTTGATGTATTATTTTTGCTATCCTGTATTTGGTAGTATTGTACATCCGCTTGTGACGTGATCTACTGTTTCTATTTGTTGTTTGCAAAGTCCGCATTTATCTGTTGTGGTACTGGGATGCTTAATAATATGCTTGCTCTAATATCTGGTGTTTATTGTTTGATCCTGTATTGCAATAATGAATCCTTCCATCTCACTGTATATATTGCCTTTTCTTAGCCATGTGTTGGATGCGTCTTGATCGATGTGTGGCTGTGTTAGATGATACGGGTGCTTGCCATGTAGTGTTTTCTTTTTCCAATTTACTTTCTTCGTATCTGTTGATGTTGTGTGATCTAGAGGGTTCTAGAAGTGGTTATGAAATTGCAGGGGTGTAGCAGATGTATTTATATGACTGATTGCTTTGTGTATTTTGCTAGTTTCTGCTCGTTCTAGAAAGAATTTTCTTAAATTGTCTACTTGTCCATAATGTAGGTTTTTTATGTCGATAAATCCCCTTCCTCCTTCCTTTCTGCTTAATTTGAATCTTTCTGTTGTTGAATGTATGTGATGTACTCTATATTTGTGGCATTGTGATCGTGTAAGTGTATTGAGTGCTTCTAGGTCTGTGTTACTCCATTTCACTACTCCAAATGAGTAGGTCAATATTGGTATAGCATAAGTATTTATAGCTTTTGTCTTGTTTCTTGCTGTCAATTCTGTTTTCAGTATTTTTGTTAGTCTTTGTCTATATTTTTCTTTTTGTTCTTCTTTAATATTTGTATTATCTATTCCTATTTATTGTCTGTATCCTAGATATTTATAGGCATCTGTTTTTTCCATCGCTTCTATGCAGTCGCTGTGGTTAACCAATATGTAATCTTCTTGTTTAGTGTGTTTTCCCTTGACTATGCTATTTTTCTTACATTTGTCTGTTCGAAAAGCCATATTTATATCATTGCTGAATACTTCTGTTATCTTTAGTAATTGGTTGAGTTGTTGATTTGTTGCTGCCAGTAGTTTTAGATCATCCATGTATAGCAAATGTGTGATTTTGTGTTGGTATGTGCCAGTAATATTGTATCTATAATTTGTATTATTTAGCATGTTGGATAGTGGGTTCAGAGCAAGGCAGAACCAGAAAGGACTTAATGAGTCTCCTTGGTATATTCCACGCTTAATCTGTATTGGCTGTGATGTGATATTATTTGCATTTTGTTTGGATATTAAGTGTGGTTTTCCAATTTTTCATTGCTATGTTTATCAACTGTATCAATTTAGGATCTACTTTGTATATTTCCAATATTTGTAGTAACCATGAGTGGGGTACACTATCAAAAGCTTTTTGGTAATCAATGTATGTGTAGTGTAGCGACCTTTGTTTAGTTTTAGCTTGATATGTCACCTCTGCATCTATTATCAGTTGTTCTTTACATCCTCATGCTCCTTTGCAACAGACTTTTTGTTCTTCATTTATAATTTTGTTCTGTGTTGTATGTGTTATTAATTTCTGTGTAATGACTGAAGTTAATATTTAGTATATTGTTGATAGGCATGTTATGGGACGATATTTAGCTGGGTTTGCTGTGTCTGCTTGATCTTTAGGTTTCAGATGAGTTATTCCATGTGTAAGTGTATCAGGGAATATGTATGGGTCTGGAATGTAACTGTTAAATAATTTAGTTAGATGTGAATGTGTTGAGTTGAACTTCTTTAGCCAGAAATTTGGTATTTTATCTTTTCCAGGGGCTTTCCAATTGTGAGTAGAATTAATTGCTTGGGGGACTTCATGTTGCAAAATTATCACTTCAGGCATCCACGGTATCATCTCGTATGTGTCTGTTTCTGCTTGTATCCACCGTGCATGCCTGTTATGTTGTACCGGGTTTGACCATACGTTGCTCCAGAAGTGTTCCATGTCTGTTATGCTTGGTGGATTGTCTATTTTAATGTGTGTGTTGTCTATTGTCTGGTAACATTTCTTTTGGTTTGTGTTGAATGTTTGGTTTTCTTTCCTTCTATTTTCACTCTTTTTGTATCTTCTAAGTCGTTTGGCCAATGCTTGTAATTTCTGCTTCTTTTCATCTAATTGCTCTATCGCTTCTTGTTGTGAGATTTTACCTAACCTTTTTCGTTTTTTTTCTGACATTTCATTTCTTATACATTGTGTTAGCTGTCCGATGTTTTTTCTCAATTTTTCTATTCTGATCTGTAGCCTGTGTTGCCATGCTGGTTTTGTGGGTTTCTTCGGTGTGTTGGTTGGTTCTGATCTCTGCCTAGTGTGTATATTTAGTGTAGTGAGTGCTCCTATATAAACCAGTAGTTGTAACTCTTCCATAGTTGTGTTTTCATTTATTTTGTTGTGTATTATTGTGTTGATAGTTCTTATTGTCGTTTCGACTTGTGGGTTATTTGGCGGTCTATGCAAGAATGGTCTAATGTCTGTATTTGTGTCTTTGTATTCTATATATGTCTGCTGAAATTTCTCTTCTATATCTAACATGTGTGTCACTTCGTGTTCTATTTGTGTTTGTTCTGGTGGCTGTCTTAAGATTTCGTTTTCCTCTGATTGTTTAATTGATGCATGTTGGTCTTTGTTTGTTTGCTCTGGGATGTTTGTGTCCATTACTGTATTTTCTTCTTCTTCTGATTGCACATTATTTTGTTCCAGTATTTGTTGTACTTGTTGTTTGATGTTTTCTAATTGTGACTGGGGTATCCTGTTATATTAGATTATTACATGGATCTGATCAGCTTTTCGTTGTTCTGTTAAAAATTTTAATTCTGGGTATCTGGTAATAAATGTTGTGTATACTTGTGATCTGTATCCAGTTGTGTTGGTTCCTAGGTTTCTTACTTGGTAATAACAGAACATGAGGTGTCGATTAACTTCATCTGACCATCTCATCCTCTGTCATTGTTTTCCTTCTAGGGTGGTTGCAGGAAGCATATCCTGCAAAACACCTCTATTTCGATTTAAATCATTTTCCAGTTGGCTAGCAATGTCGTTACCATTGTGGGCGGGCATAGGGTTCAAGCGTCGTCCCCGACCATGACGGCGCTTGTCCGAGGCTTCATTAGTTCTGTCCTGAACCAAGTAATCACACTAAAAGGGGGGTTAGCCCTATTAGTGGTTTGTTCTTTTCGTCGCCTTTTACGAGTGGCAGAACATACCGGAGGCCTATTCTTTTCGCGGCCCTCCACGGGGTTTGTTATTACTATTACTATTATTATTATTGTTATTATTATTATTAACAGAAGTGGTCAAACACAAGGCATTGACAGACTCGAAGAGCGCGAAAGGGTATCAGTTAGTGAGAAGACACTGGGTTTGGGTTGTCACCTATCCCTAATGTTATTCGGTCTGTAAGTTTAGAAAGCGGTGAACGGAAACAAGGAGAAATTTAGAAAGGCAATTGAAGTTCATGGAGAAGAAATGAAATCTTTGACATATACCGAAGACATTTTATATCTGTCAGAGAGGGGAAAGGAATTGGAAGCACAGTTGAACGGATTCGTTAGTGTTTTGAAAAGATGAACATAAAAAATATTTTAAAAATAATAAAGGAACATAGTCTAATTAAATCAGGTGACTCTGAAGCAATTAGATTACTAAATGAGACGCTGAAAATATTAGATGGATTTTCTTATTTGGGCAGAAAAATAACTTACGGTAAATGTAAATGTTGTGTGACTATGGCCTCCTGTCAGGTAGACCGTTCGCCGGGTGCAAGTCTTTCGATTTGACGCCACTTCAGCGACTTGTGCGTCGATGGGGATGAAATGATGATGATTAGGACAACACAACACCCAATCCCTGAGCGGAGAAAATCGCCGACCCAGCCGGGAATCGAACCCGGGCCTTTCTTTTTTTTGGCGCTTTGTTCGGTATTGTTCGTTGTATTTGGTGATAGCGGACGTCACATGTCATCCATTTTGGTTCGTTGTGGATCCTTTCACTCAGTTTTTTATTACAGAGACCAGCCAGTTCTCTGACCGAACACGTTGAGTTACTGTGCCGGCTGGCCCTTTGGAGTGACATTCTGTCATGCTGACCACTCAGCTACCGGGGGCGGTGTGGTGTGGATACTGTAAGATCTTCTGTACACACCATCAGATTATTTGACTTGTCGCTTTAACGAAGTAGGCGAGTGTCAGCAATATGTCTCGTGGTCTTATCGTGGCGTGTTTATCTTCTGCCGTTAGGTCAGATAATAGAAGTGCCACTTTCATGCTTAGAGTAGCAGATTGACGGTGACCCACTTTAAACAGAACTTGATTAATTTTCACACACATTTATTAAAATAATAACAAGCATAAACATTACTTAACTTGGTTCTACAATTGACAATCTGATGTTCCTTTGGTATTGGTACATTAATCTTATTCTCACATATACCTCTGATACTTGACAAAAGTGTCTATACATTTATCTTCATGGCTATGTACAGGAATATGGTAATCTTATTGGGCGCCGACTGAAACTTGAGTATAGACTGGTACAGACAAATGTAGAACTTGTACAGACTGTTGCAGACAAATGGTGACTGGTACAGACTGGTGCAGACAAATGCAGACTGACTAATCCGAGGTCTGTACACTCGTTATAATACCTCGCGCGTTCATGTATCACTGCGCGAGTGTGGTCTGTGAGGAGAAAAGGTTCTATGTTAGCAGCAATCTCAATGGCTGCGTTACATATTAATACGCGGATCGGCGGAAGCAGAATTTGGTCCGTCTCTATGGAAGCGCCATCTCGTAGTGCGGAGACGGACGAGTGCTGCGCCAGTGCTGTTGTGCTTAGCGGGGCGAGCTCTTGTGGGAAAGTTATGTACGCGCTGACTACGCGGAACTATGTACACAAAAGTCGGACAGCTTATGGTGGTGACGTAGAGAGGATATAAAACGCAAACTGACAGTAGTAAAAAAAGCGGATCTGAAAAAAGAAGAAATTTATTTACACCAAACATGAATTTAAATGTTGGGAAGCAGAGTTTTCAGGAAGTGAAATGTGGACCCTAAAGAGTTTATATAGATGAAATGTTTTCATAGTTGCGAATACCAACAACATTCAACTGTATAAGGGAACGATGACAGTAAAGAATCTGTGCCACACTGGGACTCTAACCCAGATTTCCCGCTATGCTCGAGTTGTCGCCTCAACCGCTTTGCTATGCGTGTTCCATATCTCATCATTTCTGTACCTGTACAACATAGTTTCCATACAGGGATGACACTTTAACTGAAAGTTGGTGCCGGGTATTGGCGGGTAAATACTGTAGTGCTGAGTTGTTAAGAAACATAATGCAGTGTTCCCTCATGTACGTTTGCTTGAAGATATTTTTTTGTGTTACCTATAGTATTGTTCAAAGTAAGAGAAAGAAAGAGAATGTAAATATATTAATGGAAGCAAATCTATGGAGTAGGTTTCCAACAAGAAGCATTTATTGGTGTGATATGTCCTGAGAAGTATGGCAGTAATTAAATTGCGAGTCGAAAAATACTGTAGCGACAGATGTCGAAGACTGAAATTTTGAAATTAGATGATGGCAATTACGAAAAAAATGATCAGAGGGTAAAAAGAACTCACGTAGTCAAACCAGCTGCAGGAACGATTATTGACAAGTGAAGGCCACGACGCTGGGATCACGGATTCACTTCATACTTTGTACATCTTTAGTAGGCCATTAAAACAACATAATGTGGAAGTAGAAAGTTCCACTACTCTGGCAGTTAAGAGGAAATCGTAAGAGAAGTTTTACGCGTCTATTATGTAACTGATGTATGTGTGTGCAGATACTGCACGTTAGAGTTAATGGTTGTGGAGTGGTTAGCGTTCGAGCGTCGCCAAAGGCACGTGTATAAGACGACGGTTAGACTCCTGCTCCAACATTCCTTTCTGTATTACCACTGTAAATGCTGTGATTCTCAGAAAATTTGCACCAACTCTATTCATTCTTATTGCATTAGAAATATCTCACCGCTACACAGGTTAACTTCCAAGTAGGGCCTGCCACTGTGTCTGCAGCCCGGAGCTTTGAGGTGGAAAGTAGTTCCGGGTACGTTACCAAATCGTATGTATAAGGGATTTCGTAAATCACGACAGGCATACGTTTTCAGGAAAACTCTATTCGTTTCTTCATTTACTTGTCAATAGTTATAAATATGTTTGTTCTAATAATTAAATTTAATTAAAATTGTTAAGTTGTCAACCAGTTCCGCTTCGAGCACCGAGCGAGAAGGTTCTTGTTTACTTCACTTGCCGCAGCGTCGCTTGTGTGGAGTTTTCCTCGTTAGTATTGTTTTGTCTGCCGAGTGAGTCGTAGTACCTCCGCTCCGCGTTACTGTCTGTGTTTGTGTACTTGCAGCGGCGTCGGCCGCTCCGCTATGACTACCATGGTTTCCACAAGTATTCCACGAAAAGGTACTGTGTCCTGTACTTTCGATAAAACAGCGCGACACGTGCAGCCCGAGTCTCTAGAAATCCACGATTGGCTTGTCGATACAATTCATGTGAACTCTAATCAGGTCCACACCGCTTATTTTGATGCCGACGAGTAAGTGTTTTACGTTAATTTTATGGATGCCCTTCACGTTGAAAGATTACTGCCACGACATGGTTGTCCAGTCCCGTTGAAGCATCGTGATAATTCCGTTAGTATGGTGTTACTTGCAGATGCTGAAATAGAATATACCAATGTTCGAGTGTTCAACCTCCAGCCGGAAGTTGATGACAACTTTCTAAAGGTCATATTGACTCCTTATGGTAACGTGAAAAACGTCTGTCGTGAACGCTGGTCTACTCAACACAGATTACAGTGTAACCGTGGGTATTCGTTCCGTGGAAATGCATATCAAACGCAGTAATCCATCACACTTACAAGTGTGTGGCTACAGCCTTCGTGTCATGTATACTGGTCAAGAGGGAACCTGATTTCTATGTAATGAAAGTTGGTATGTTCGGACTAATTGCTCGGCATAGGTTTTTGTCTTAAAACCGTTAATAGTGCAGCGTCGCAAATTGACAGTTGCTGATCTTGTTCCTTCTACTCCCGACGTCGGACCTACTTCTGCTTCGGATCATAATGAACAAAAAGTCAATTCTGATAGTAGTATAAACGATTTTTCACCTTTAACTCCGCAGTAGATTCAAAATCCTACTGCCCCAGGGTAGAACTTTTAACAGTGACAAACAAGCGACGTCGCACTCAAGATGGCGAGGGTGAGGATTTGGCTGTGCCTTCTGACCCAACCTCCTTCGCATCGATTGTGTTCCCTGGTACTCTCGATGCTACGATACCTCCAGTCCGTGGTACGCTGAGTGGTGAAGAAATTATCTGCAGCATCCCTATTGCTCGCGAAGTGGCTCCTTCTGAAATGCCTGTGTGTGGAGAGGGAGCGGAGTCCTCCCTTTCTTCCTTGTGTCCTCCGTTACAGTCTGAGACAATGCAATATCCTCCTGCTCCTTCGTCTTCAGCCGCCGACGGTTTCCCGAATTTGCCACCTACGGCCACTCCCGAGGAGAATAAAATTAACGACCAGGTATTACCAGTTGCATTGTTAGTTCCACTGAATGCTTCCGCCTTAGAGACTGGACCTGCAATACATGTTCCTTGTTCTGAGGGGCAGGAGGATGTGCCTATAACCCCTCCCACACCTCCGTCTGCAGAGACTGCCATGCCACGTAGTCGACAGAAACAGCGTATACAACCTGTCCGTGCCGTGGCACCTAAGAAATCTAAGAAAAAAGGTTATGATGATTGGGGTTCTGGTCCACCGATATCTGATTCATCTGTTGACTCCGCAATGGACCTTGACGCTCAGCAATTCTGCTCGATACTATCCGAACATCCCTATATAGCTGAGATCAATGACCCACGTGTACATGTTCCTTTTCTTAAATGTTAATCGTGTGGAATCAGAATTGCGATTGGCTCCACTGCGTCAGTTCATTTATGATTCGTGAGCCGACCGCTGTGGCAGAGCGGTTCTATGCGCTTCAGTCCGGAACCGCTCTGCTGCTACGGTCGCAGGTTCGAATCCTGCATCGGTCATGTATGTGTATGATGTCCATAGGTTAGTTAGGTTTAAGTAGTTCTAAGTCTAGGGGACTGATGACCACAGATGTTATGTCCCACAGTGCTTAGAGCCATTTGAATTTTATGATTCGTGTGCGGACAGTGTTCTTGCAGGAGGTGTTATTTAGGCATTTCTTCTTACCTTATTTTCGTATGATCTTTACTCTATCACCCGAATATTCTACGGGGTCCGTCTTATTGTTTCGTTAAGGCATTCCTATTGATCAGGTGGGAATGTTGGATTCTGGCAGGGGCACAGTTTGTCAACTTTTTAACCTTACCTTGGTTCTTTTATATGCCCTGTCTGGCACTGGTCGCACAGTAGATCGTTTGCGTTTTTACAAAGAGGAAATTGTGTATCTGTTGCGTAAGAGTCCTCCGGGTATTCTGTTGGGTCGTGATTTTTAACTGTGTGAGTCCTGCAGATCAATCACCAGATCGTAATTCCCATTGAATTACTTGAATTGGTCCGCTCCTTACGCCTGATAGCCGTCTGGATACGTAAATACCCAACATGAGTTAAATTTACCCACTTTACTGTGACTTCTAGTAGCACGTTAGATAGTATTCTTAATGTCGAATTCATCCCAGCTTCCTTTACGGATCACTGTCGTGCGCCTATAACTCTCAAACTTGTACGGCAACCAGTCAAATCGTTTTGCACTCCGTGGCTGTTAAACGTCGCTCGCATTACTGAGCCCTCTCTCGATGACTTGACGCGAGCCGTGTGGGAGCGTACTCTACGGTTCTGGCGAAACCGAGGCTAAGGCAAACTTTGATACTTTTTCGTGCTGCCAAAGCGCGGGACTTTCGGAGAACTTAACGACTATTACTGTTCCATCCTGCGTGAACTTTATGCTGCTTCGGATCACGCCGCACTGCGAATAGCTGATGTCAGGCGTGTAAAAGCAAAATTGTTGAGCTTGAAGAGAATACACATGGAAGGTTTGAAAATCCGATCCAAGCCTCGTTCATTGGTAACGGAAGAACTGACTGCATTATATCACTTGCTTCGACATCAGATCGGCGACGCGCTTGTATTCATTCTCTCGCGATACGTGATAGACGTGTAATGGCGCAAGCTGATATAGTGCGTACCTTACACCAGTACTATGCAGACATCTACGACATCGATGGGTCCAGTGAAACCTTTTACTACCCACTAGTCAGCATCTTGGATACGACAATTACACCTGAACATAATGAAACACTCTTAGGTGCCTTTCAGTCTGAGGAAATTTACAAATCTATTGTGGGATCGCCTTCTCAGAAGTCCCCGGGTCTGGATGGACTTCCCGGACTTTCCAAGGTATTTTACGTGCTCTTTAAGCCGTTGTTGGGGGCTACCTTTACGTCCCTTTTGAATGAAGTGTTACAGAGTAGAGTAGTGCCGACATCGTCCAATGTGGGGAAAATTGTTTTAATTCAGAAACGTCCAGGACCTCCTGCCCCTGATAGCTTTTGCCCAATTACTTTGTTAAACTCTGATTATAAGACTGTGGCGAGGGCAGTTAATAGTAGAATGTCGGCTCTGATAGTGACAATTGTTGCAAAACATCAAAGCTGCGTACCTGGTCGTACCATTCATACTCCTATAGTCAATTGTCATGACGTGGTTTCGGTTGCTGCTGTAACGTCCGTCCTTTGTGCAGTTGCTTGCATAGACCTTGATAGCCGGCCGGTGTGGCCGTGCGATTCTAGGCGCTTCAGTTTGGAACCGCGTGACCGCTACGGTCGCAGGTTCGTATCCTGCCTGCGGCATGGATGTGTATGATGTCCTTAGGTTAGTTAGATTTAAGTAGTTCTAAGTTCTAGGGGACTGATGACCACAGATGTTAAGTCCCATAGTGCTCAGAGCCATTTGAACCATTTTAGACCTTGATAAGGCATTTGATCGTGTTAATCACGACTTTTTGCTTTGGATATTGGAGGCAGTTTGTTTTACTGTTGACACACAGCGATTGCTCTCAAATCTGTGTGTTGGTATTTCGGCTTCGTTGGTTGTTAATGGCCAATTGACGCCACCAATAAATATCCGTAGGGGAGCATCTCAAGGAAGCCCGCTGTAAATGACTTTGTTTGTGTTGTCTCTGGAGCCCCTACTTCGGATGTTAGTATCTCAGCTGACAGGCTGGACGCTTTCCGGCTGGACTATTGCTGTTCGTGCAGAGGCGGATGATGTGATGGTTCTACTCGCATTCAGGACGACGGTTCAATCCCGCGTCCGACCATCCTGATTTAGGTTTTCCGTGATTTCCCTAACTCGCTCCAGGCAAATGCCGGGATAGTTCCTTTGAAAGGGCACGGCCGCCTTCCTTCCCCATCCTTCCCTAATCCGATGAGACCGATGACCTCGCTGTCTGGTCTCCTTCCCAAAAACAACCCAACCCAGGTTCTACTCAGCAGTTCTGCGGAGATACCGCGACTGAAGGCTGTAATCTTGATTTTTGTCGGAGTTCAGGTGCACCATTTAATGAAGGTAAATGCAGGCTTCTTACCTTGCGAGGCTTTTATGACGCGGTTATTCCATGGGCTACTGCGGTGGATCGGCATATGTCTCTCGGTATCATCACAGATCGTCGTCCACTTCGGATGGCGATGCTCAATTTGAAATCTGTTACGGAAAAAAATGGGGAAGCGATAGGAGAACATGAAAGACGTTCTTACTCTGCTCCAGAAAGTCCGAATACTGGATACCTATGTCTTATGCAAAGCTTATTACGTGGTCCAAGTTTATCCGCTTCCCTCGATGATGGCGAAGAAACTACAACAATAGTCTGGTCGTTTCTTATGGGAAAGACGTATATTTCGCTTATGGTATGAGGTGATCAAGAAGCCTCGTTCCTTTTGGGGGGTTGGGCCTGACTGATATACGAAGGAAAAAGAATATGCTATATGTGCGTCGTACTGTTTTGACGATGATTAAAAAAACTCACACATTTACGTATCGTTTATTTCTCTGTGTCCGTCCTGCTGGTCTTCAATCCCCTAATGATGTTGGTCGCATAAATTGCAAGTTAAAACACATTGGTGACTTTTCTGTCTTGCAGTGAGATATTTATGGAGACCCCTCCTCACCATGAAAGTCCTAGAGACTCGTGGGGAAGCAGTCCCTTGTCCGAATCTCGTTGAAAGAGACTCGCCGCAAACTTCCTTGATGACAGTTTGGTTCAATATCAGTCTTCCCATTTTGCCGATGTGCGTAGCGTCCTCGTGGTATAAGGTAGTAAATAACTTGATTCCAACGAGCGAGCGACTTTTCCGTAAAGGGATTAGCGACACGGATTTACGTAGTCGTTGTACGTCTGCAGATACGATACGACGTCGGTCATATGGCAAATTAGTCTTGGAATAGGACACAATTGGCTATACTCAATCTTCTGACACTGTATACACTATGGACATAATGTTGCGCCAAGATTCTTCCTTCTTTCCACGGTCGAAAAGCCGTACTGTTATGTGGTTGCTGGGACACTTCGTTCATTATGTTGTAGAAGGTGTGAGGGAAAATGACATGAACGTAATGCAGTACATGATTACGGCCTATTGGATATGCCTCGATATCGGGACCTCTTCGCTAACATGTTGAATCCTGTTTTCCGTCGGCAAGGTGTTGGTTAATTTTATTTTTGTGATGACAGGTATCTCTCCAGTTCTATTGCAAAATGTGTATAGTTGAAGAATATATACACACACATGAGCGTGTAAATTCTTGCAATCAAATTGGGATTTTTCTTCGTTTGCTATTTAGAATACAATTTTCTTGTCCTTCTGCTTTTATATTCTATATAAAAACCAAAAAAATAAATAAATTAAAAGATTACTAAAATATACAAAATGTATAAAAACAATTGTTGATACATATCATGAGAACTTGGTGGTGGTTGGTCGGCTGTGTTCTCGGTTTGTTTTTCCTTTCGCCTTTTATTTATTGTTCTGTTACCGTAATAAATTTTTGCTCCCATTTCCAGCTTCTGTTACATAATGATTTGACTATAGTCTACTGAAGTGTCATGATAGTATCAAGTCACCCTGATAATTAAAAAAAATGGTGGTCAGGTGGTTAGCGTTGGAGCGTCGTCAGATTGACGTGTGTAAGGTGACGGTTCGACTCCCGCTCAAACCTTCCGTTTTGTAGTACCACTGTAAATTCTGTGATGTTCAAAAAATTTACACCTACTCCATTCGTTCTTGTTACATTAGCATTATCTAACCGCTGCGCAGGTTAACTGCCAAATAGGAGCTGCCTCTGTGGTTGCAGCTCGAAGTGTCGAAGCGCAAAGTAGTTCCGGGTGCGTTACCATATTGCACGTATAAGAGACTTCGCAAATCACGACATGCATACGTTTTCAGGAAAACTCTAGTCGTTTCTTCATTTACTTGTCCACAGTTATAAGTATGTTTGTTTTGATAATTAAATTTAATTAAAAATTTTAGGTAGTCAAGTTACATGAAATTCACTGAAACGTAATGCAAATACACGTGTTTTTTTAATTATATTGCCTCTTGAATGTCATAAATTAAATAGTATGACCAGTGATAAAAAAAATAAAGGTTAAGGTTCAGCGGAAGCAGAACCGTCACCTACCGCACGTTCGTCTTACGAAGCTCGGACGCTAATCGCTTGAGCTCTAACGTCCGGTACCTATGCACAGATACTTCATATACAATATGGAGGAGTAAACCTTTTGTTGCGATTTGTTCGGAACTGCCATAGTAGTGCACCTTAATACTTGCAAGTTACGTTGTTTTTATGGCCTACTAAAGATGTACAAAGTTTGAAGCAAATATGTGATCCCACAGCCGTGGCGTTCCCTTGTTAGAATAAAAATAGCAACTGTGCCTGTTCTAGAGCTGTTGTGATTTCTGATATGAGGATCTCAACAAAGACGTAATGAAACCACCACGAAAATAAAGGACTTAAAGCTTTATACGTCATGCACTTTGCATTGCCAGTACTGATCCACAAGAAGTAAAATTAATGTAGCGCAAGGCTCCTACTGGGACTCGTGATATGAAGCATGTCTTAACAAAGAAGTGTGTTACTGGTGGACGGGTTCAAGACATTACTTTCTCTTAGAACGTACTCAGGATTGTATTTAATTAACATGGCCAAAATCAGTGGTTCTATCATTCACAGTCAAAGGGGAAATTACGAGTCAACCTTTTATCCTACGAAAGCTCTGGTTTTTTCAACATTAGGATACACCTTGCATTATCTGTAGCCGCCCGGAGTGGCCGAGCGCTTCTAGGTACTACAGTTAGGAACCGCGCGACCGCTACGATCTCAGGTTCGAATCCTGCCTCGGATATGGATGTATGTGATGTTCTTAGGTTAGCTAGGTTTAAGTAGTTCTAAGTTCTAGGGGAGTGATGACCATAGCAGTTAAGTCCCATAGTGCCCAGAGCCATTTTTTTGCATTGTCTGTTGTCCTAACCATTTTCAAGGAATAAAAGTTGAGAAAGAGCTGTTTTATCACAAAGAAAAGTGTGTGAAATAATTTGGTTATCGACATTAATTTGGCATACACTAAGTTTAGAAAGAAACATTATCAATTACACAAGAACACAAGGAATGACATCCCCATTTCAATATCTGTTTTGTGACTCATCAGTAATAAACAGTTTATGAAATGTAATGTTTCTTTTGCCTGAGTCATAGCTGTGTGCGATTACCACAAGCTCACAATTATATGCGTTAGTGCGGGTCACAGACTGCATGGATAACTGAAGAAAACGGACAACAGTTGACAAAATTACACTCAAAACTGTATTTAGTATCTTTCTTTAAGTTAATTTTCGGATAATTATGGTCAATTTTTTGTTTCTGTTTTTCATGAACTACAGGGTGTTACAAAATGGTACGGCCAAACTTTCAGGAAATATTCCTCACACACAAAGAAAGAAAAAATGTTACGAGGACGTGTTCGGAAATGCTTACTTTCATGTTGGAGCTCATTTTATTACTTCTATTCAAATCACATTAATCATGGAATGGAAACACACAGCAACATAACGTACCAGCGTGACTTCAAACACTTTGTTACAGGAAATGTTCAAAATGTCCTCCTTTAGCGAGGATACATGCATCCACCCTCCGTCGCATGGAATCCCTGATGCGCTGATGCAACCCTGGAGAATAGCGTATTGTATCACAGCCGTCCGCAATACGAGCACGAAGAGTCTCTACATTTGGCACCGGGGTTGCGTAGACAAGAGCTTTCAAATGCCCCCATAAATGAAAGTCAAGAGCGTTGAGGTCAGGAGAGCGTGGAGGCCATGGAATTGGTCCGCCTCTACCAATCCATCGGTCACCGAATCTGTTGTTGAGAAGCGTACGAACACTTCGACTGAAATGTGCAGGAGCTCCATCGTGCATGAACCACATGTTGTGTCGTACTTGTAAAGACACATGTTCTAGCAGCACAGGTAGAGTATCCCGTATGAAATCATGCTGGTGAATCGAGGAAGTACAGTACATACTGACGAAACTAAAATGAGCTCTAACATGGAAATTAAGCGTTTCCGGACACATGTCCACATAACATCTTTTCTTTCTTTGTGTGTGAGGAATGTTTCCTGAAAGTTTGGCCGTACCTATTTGTAGCACCCTGTATTTCCTAGCTGTGATTCTCTTTCTGTGGAGAGTCAAAAAAATCGATATATTCAAACACTTTTCTTTCTGCATACTCCAGTGACGGATCGACGCATTTCAATGCCTCAGTCAGTGTGGTAACGGGTACCTCGATCTCCACTAACCTCTAAATCTACGTTTATCTGTACTCCGCAAACTAACTTCAGATGTCAGATGATTTGTGGGGGGATACTGTATCTATTAATTTCACTCCTCCTCGCCCCCCCCCCCCTTCCCACCCATGGAGTAAACGATGATTTTTCCTCCGCGATCTTTTCCAAGATATATGTACGAGGGAGCAATACTGTGGCGGACCTCCAGCTGCGTAAGCTCTCGACATTTTAACAGTTAACCACATCGTGATGTCGAATGCCTCCTTGTAGCATCTGCCATAGGAAATGGCCGAGCACGTCCATGACGATTTCGTGCATGCTAAATGAACCTATAACGAAAAGCACTGCTCCTCTTTACTGTTTGAATCTTCTGTATTCGTCTCTCAGTCCTATCTGTTACTGAACCTAGACTGACGAACAATATCAAGTATTAGTCGATCCAGAATTTTGTATGATACCTGATTTGTGGTTGGACTACATTTCCCGGAGATACTTCCAGTGCATCTCAATCGGATATCGGTCTTACCTGCGATTGGTTTTAGGTGGTAGTTCCACTATCAGTCGCCCCGTATCTGTGCTCCTGAATATTTTATGCATTTGACTGCTTCTAGTGGCTCTTCTGCACTCATATAATTATACGATAATGGCGCCTTCAGTAAGTTGCATGTGTTTACGTTGAGGTTCAACTGCTAATTCCTGCATAAAGCTTCGATACCCTGCAGGTATTCCTGTATTTTGCTACAGCTTCCTAACGTTAGGACTTCTCTGCGAAAAGTCTTATGGAATCTCCAACGCTATGCGGTTAGTCAGTTACAATATTATGGAAAGTAATGATCCTCTAACACACTCTTACTGTATACCTGAGGTTACTTTCACGGCTGATTATTTCTGTTCGTTGAGAACGACATGCTGTATTCTGTTTGTTAGATACCCTCAGTCCAATCATACAACTGGTATAATATTCTTTACGCTTACTTTGTTCATTAGGCGGCAGTACGAAACTGTATCTGACACCTTCTGGAAAGCAAAGAACACGGCACCAATCTCAAAATCGGCTTCCACACTACTGTTGTTTGCCCTAAGTCTATGTTGATTCCTACAGAGGACATTTGCGTTTTCCAGAATTGTCAAAAACGCTAGCGTAAAACATGTGTAAAAAGTCTCCAACAAACTGACGTCAGTGATGTAGGCCTGTAGTTTTCTGAGTCTTTTCGACTAACCTTTTCGAAAATGGAAATGACTTGTGCTTTTCTCCAATCACTAGGAAGGCTCCGATAATTTAGCAACATGTGGTGCACAACTGCTAGAAGAGGAGCAACTTCTTTTGCATACTCTATGTACAATTTTATTCATATCCCATCAAACCAAGTCTCCTTATTATAGTTGATTTTCTGTCCTACGGTCACTTTTTTATGTCATTCGGACGTTAATGTGATGATTTGAAAAGGGAACCGCAATACGGCCTACCACAGTGAAAAAATTTTGAAAAAAAAATTAATACTTTTAGCCTTCTCTCTGTCACCATTTATTTCGATGCCGTTATGGCCACGGAGTGTCTGGACAGATGGCTTTGACCCTTTCACGGATTTAATATAAGACAGAATGACGGTTCCTGGAATCTGTTTCTTGTCTCACTCGCTAAGCAGAAATTTTTTCCTATTTTTCTTCACACAAAATTTATGAAGGAAATTATGATATGGCTCTGTTTGTGGTCGTTTAAGAACTGCGACTTAGACATATTTCTATTTATGATAATTTAATAGCTGATCACTCGTATCTCGCAAAGGGCACTAATAATCGATGTAAATTCAACTGTTAAATAGTACAAAGATTTTGATATAAAAATTTATTAATTGCGAGAACCCGTGAAATATTACAAGACGCACAAAAATTGATTGGAATATAAATAGAAACAGAGTCACTTGAGTAATAAGATGTTGGCTGAATTCGTGTACAGAAGTGGGATCAACTGTCACATAACAAAGCCCTACAATCTTTGTGAATGAGAGTATGCCTTAACATCTTACCCCTGACTTTTAAAAAAAATATCGATCGGGAATGAGAGCCCTTGATACAGATCACACATGCAAGCCGTGGCTATGTATGGCGACAAGACGATAGCGCAAGCTGGGAGCGGTCAAATTAGGTTCCTGCTGCTCCGGTGCTGCAAATAAACACATCAAAAAAAGTTTTGAATCACCTCGTTTCCGAGAGTTCCGGAACCTGTACAGAAAATTAGAATAGAGGTCAACATAAACATCATTTCCGCCCTTTTTATTGCTCATGAAAACCGCACATTGCATGTTGTACAACCATACAGCGAAACATTCAGAGGTCGTGGTCCAGATTGCTGTACACACCGGTACCTCTAACACTCAGTAGCACGTCCTCTTGCATTGATGCATGCCTGTATTCATCGAGACATACTATCCACAAGTTCATCAAGGCACTGTTGGTCCAGATTGTTCCACTCCTCAACAGCGATTCGGGGTAGATCTCTGAGTGGTTGGTGGGTCACGTCGTCCATAAACAGCCCTTTTCAGTCTATTCCAGGCATGTTCGATAGGGTTCATGTCTGGAGAAATTCTGGCCTCCCTAGTCGAGCGAGTCCTTATCCTGAAGGAAGTCATTCACAATATGTGCACGATGGGGACGCGAATTGTCGTCCATGATGACGAATGCCTCACCAATATGCTGCCGATATGGTTACTCTGTCGGTCGGAGGATGGCATTCACGCGTCAAAGAGCTGTTACGGCGCCTTCCATGACCACCAGCGGCATACATCGGCCCCACATAAAGCCACCCCAAAACATCAGGGAACCGCCACCTTGCTGCACTCGCTGGACAGTGTGTCTAAGGTATTGAACCTGACCGGGTTGGCTCCAAACACGACGATTGTCTGGTTGAAGGCATATGCGACACTCATTGATGAAGAGAACGTGATGCTAACCCTGAACTGTGAATTCGGCATGTTGTTGGGCCCTTCTGTGCAGCGCTGACGGTGTCGTGGTTGCAAAGCTGGACCTCGCCATGGACATCGGGGGTGAAGTTGCGCATCAGGCAGTCTATTGCGCACAGTTTGAGTCGTAATACGACGTCATGTGGCTGCACAAAACGCATTATTCAACAGCGTGGCGTTGCTGTCAGGGTTCCTTCGAGCCATGACCTGTAGGTAGCGGTCATCCACTGCAGTAGTAGCCCTTGGGCGGTCTGAGCGAGGCATGTCATAGACAGTTCCTGTCTCTCTATATCTCCTCCTTGTCCGAACAACATCGCTTTCGTTCATTCCGAGACGTCTGGACACTTTCCTTGTTGAGAGTGCTTCCTGGAACAAATCAACAATGCGGTCGTGATCGAACCACGGTATTGACCCTCTAGGCATGGTTGAACTACAGACAACACTAGCCGTGTACCTCCTTCCTGGTGGAACGACTGGAACTGATCGTCTAATAGGAGCTGCTCATGCATGGTTGTTTACATCTTTGGGCGGGTTTAGTGACGTCTCTGAACAGTCGAAGGGACTGTGTCTGTGTTACAATATCGACAGTCAAGGTCTGTCTTCAGCGGTCCTGGGAACTGGGGTGATGCAAAACTTTTTTTGATGTGTGTACATTAACAACTGCAAGACTGGCCGCGCGCCGACAACTCAGAGCACGGCGATGATGTTACAGCTGCTCTCAGTGGCAGTCCGCACCCGGGATAAAGACCCGACTGAAATAATGTGCAATGATAAACAGCACTAACTGTTGTCACCAAGTGGTAACAGGCGCGGAGTAACGTGACGATAACACTTCCGACTTTTGCGAACATCTTCACTCTGGGTGACTAGAAATGAAGAACTCTAATGTTCGAACGTTCGCTCTGATGGTCCAGAAGCTAAGCATGACCGTTTTCTCCTGCCGTCCAGAAGCATAGCCCATGAACTACTCATTTTGCCTTCACGCCGAAAGATTTGCGCCTTGTCCCCACTGTGCAGCAAAATCTCCAAACGTGTGAGGACACAACCATACTCTCCTTTGCCCTCCAAACCGTTCTAACAAATTTTCCTCCTAAAAGGGGTCATCCTGCCAATTTAGGAGTGCACTCTTTTGCATTAGGACACGTCATACCTGCCCACCAATCGGTTGACAGTCTATTGGTTGGAACGCATAGGCTGAAAGAGCCTCTGGCCGTTGTGTGGCAGTGGTCTACGTGGGCTGTGTACTGTTGACCCCCCTGGACACAGACAATGCAGCAGTCCGGCATCGTTTGGCAGGCGAGCGGTGGACCCCAGTGCACGAATACGATTTGCGAGACGCTGCCCACGTTCCAGACACCCTGCTCGCCTCTCTACTAAGGGCAAACATGCCGGGCACCCCCTGTGGTGCGATTAGAAGGCCATACTCTGCTATTGTGCGAATCTGTTCGACCTCTCCAAACACGGGGCTTACCTGCCTGTCCCCCTCGGGCCCTTATTTATCAGATAGCCGTGCCGCCACAATCGTCCCAAGCTCAATGAAGTGCACCAGCCCCATCACTTAATTTCTATCTAAGCAAATGTTGAAACAAGGCAAAAAAAGTGGAGGGGAACAAGGCACGAGAGCTTGGCGTCATTCATCGTGTCTGTGAGGGGATTTATCTATTCTAAAAAACACCCATATGCACGCCACAAGTACGCTGTTATCTTAGTAGCCGCTTCCTGAGTGTAACGTCATGCAAATTCGAGCAATTAACAAAGTTACCAGTATTGATAAAGTGCTTAGGCATTCATGCAGTGTCATTAACAGGTCTATGGACTTTCTGATCATATGCAATGTTTTGAATAGAATTAGTAAATATTGCCAGATACAAAGATACAAATAAATAAAGCACAAGAATTGATTCCCATTGTGTGAAATCACAATCAGTCAAACTAAATTTTAAACCGGAAATTCCACAATGTGTATGACTGATTAAAAGGCTTTATAAAGTTCTGCACCCGAATACGGGGTCAAGATATCCGCATCGAAAGCCATCATCGAACCGTGTAAGCCTCATTAAGATTGCCACTGGGCTTCTAACCAAAGGACTGCTACCGGTTTTGGGAACTGAGCTGCAAAATGTTTGGTCTATTTCCATTCTGCACTTGACGCTTCTCAGGCGGCAGGGGTAATTCGTGCTCACATGAGCCACAATGCACTCAATCGCCGCAGAAAGAGCCTAGTCCGTAACTCGAACGTGACCACCCCTCCTTCCCCTCTGGCAAGCAAACGTCTTCCTTTCAAACCTGCCTGCTGTTTCCCTAAGGGGATTAGCTACCTAACGTTGGGGATCCCAACGACCTGCTGTCTCACCCTCCGTGCAGACCTCTCAGAAAGATCACCCCAGTCCCAACATACATAGCGTTCCGAGCTGGTTCAGATATACTTTCAGCGGTGTACAGTACCTCACATCTGCTTGATGACACATGGGGTTAACTGTGTGACCTGTAGCCACCTCCGTCTCCTGCCCTGAGATTTGCGAACCTACCACTGTTTGCCGTTTATCGTCAGGTGAGTGTGGACCAACTCGAACGAGTGAATCGGAAGACGCTTTGCTACGCTTTAGGCCCCATAAGTGCCAAAGCATTCTTCTTAGGTGCCTCAGTACCACCGCAGTCCAAGGCAACGGTCCTGTCAACCATGGCCAAGACAACTTCCAGCTATTTCCAGCCAGTGGCTGATTCCCCCCTGCAACTATACACACGAGACGCTCCCCCTATCCATCTTCGATCTACTTTATCTGTACCACAAGAAATATAACACTAACACAGACAGTCACTAGACAGAATCTATGTGTAGCCACCCCTTTGCTCTCCTACATGAAAGGTGTCTATTTTAGCCGTTTTTCATTTTTATCCATTTAGTTTTCCTTGCTATAACGTTTACGATTTGCACAGACATCTTCTGTTCCATTTCAAAAATTCTTCGAATACGTATCGAGCGACCATGTTTAATTTATTTCGATAACCATCAATGCACTTCCATCCCCACCTTCTCCCTCAGTTGTGTCTGCCATGTAACTGAAGTTCACCTACAGCGATCGGCACTCCCTCAGACACTACAGCATCACAGGGTTGCAACGCAAAAGGCGTTGCCTCTACGGACTGCGTCGATCACAACGATGGACGGCAGGACAAGCGCCACCAGAGACCTTCCGTGCCAGCAGCCTATTTCCTCGACAGTGTGACGTGTGCGGAACTGGATCGGCACAATTTCCCCCACGCCCCGGCTATATAGGGCGGTGCACGCCAACGCGTCGGCCTTGGCCTCACCCTCGACCGTCACCTCATCTGGACCCCTCACCTCCTGACTATCCAGCACAAAGCCCATTCCCACCTCTGCCTCCTGAAACTCCTGTCTGGCTGGACATGGGGATTGCAGCCTTCCACCATCCTCCACACCTACAAATCCCTCATCCGTCCTATCCTCTGTTATGCCAGCGTTGCCTGGATCTCTGCATCCACCCGCTTTTACAAGGTCCCCCAAATCCTCGAACGCCATGCGCTCTGCCTTGCCTTCCGCATCCTCCTTCCTTCCCTCATACGGATCCTGTACGATGTCAGCCCCTTCCCCCACCTCCTCCTTTTCCTCCAACATCTACGCATCCTTTACACTGTCCGCTGCCTAGATCGCCCCCATCCACTAGTTTCCTCCTTCCCCTCAACCCCCCCACTCGTTGCCGCGCCTCTATCGCTTTATCCGTCCCTCTATTCACCTCCACACCCTCCATCTCCTTCATCAGGGAAATTTCCAGCATCTCCCCCTCCCACATGTTGAACTTCGCCATCACATACACCCTTCCTTCCAACTGTAATCTGGCCTTGCTCCCTCCCCTCCCCAGGGCCCCCCTTTTCCTCTCCCCTCCTTCTCCCAGAGCGGATTTTCCTCCTTTCTCCCCCTGAGTCCCTGCATCCCTCTCCTCCACTGTCCCTCCCACATCTTTCAATCCCCAGCCAACTTCGAAGTGCCCCTGCCCATCTGGCCCCACTCTGCCCCCCTCCCTCCCTTCTCCCTCATCTCTATGTACCTGGCAGATCCTGTGTTTCACTCATCATCATCAGTGTACTACATCAGTGTTGCGTTTGGTGCTGTTTTCCTGTGTGTCGAGAGGTGTGAATTTACTGATGTGCTGGACTTGTGCCGGCCGCGGTGGTCTCGCGGTTCTAGGCGCGCAGTCCAGAACCGTGCGACTGCTATGGTCGCAGGTTCGAATCCTGCCTCGGGCATGGATGTGTGTGATGTCCTTAGGTTAGTTAGGTTTAAGTAGTTCTAAGTTCTAGGGGACTGATGACCACAGCAGTTGAGTCCCATAGTGCTCAGAGCCATTTGAACCATTTTGCTGGACTTGTACATAGTGTTGCTGTCGATGATTCTTATGTGCTACGCCGTCCGTCGATGCTTTTGTGCTCCAGTCCGCCTCATGTTCTTTTAATTGTCCCAGTGTGTGGTTTTTTGTGTGCACTACTTTTTTACGGTTTTTATCTCCGTTTTACAGTCGCCCCTTTCTGTCTATTGTCTTCCATAATGCTCCCCATTTTTTATATCTATGTACTCCATGTTTTCTCTTTTGTTATTTTTGCATGTCGTCTATTGTATGTTTTATGTCTTCCGGCTGAATATCAGCCCATATGATGCTCCCAGCCTGCCCCGATGGGAAACTGAAATGCAATAAAGAAAAAAAAGAAAAAAAAAGAACCACGACGGCAGTTCGCTTCGCCGAAGCTCTGGGTCAATCCATGCGCCAGTTCTCAGCAGCCCTCAGTGAGTTTAGTCAGAAGCCACCGCAGTGGGACCTACTACTTTCCAGCTATATCCTGAGACGTACCTGTTGGCTAACTATGTCAAACGCTCAACGTCCATCGTCAGGGATTATCTGTAGAATAGTCTTTGCATACCACTACGTTTATTCACTCTGTGTTCACGGTGTATGCATGCTAGAGTCTGAGAAGTTGCACTATTTTTACTGAGATGAGTTTTTCCTTTGATATTAAATCTCTCTACAGTGATAGTAATAAGCCCTTGTTTTTTTTCACCTGTGTCTTATTACTGCTTATCAACCATCTCTCTGCGGGTGATACAGCAGCAACTGGAAGTGTGAATGTGTGAGTCAATGATTCCAAATATGCTGGTAGTAGTGCCAACCGTTTAGAGCTTCTCAAAAGATGTCTGGCAATCCTGAGTTTTCCCACTCTTTCCTCCCACACAAATGGCTAGTGGACCACCCCCATTCTGCTGAAAAAAACAAACAAAAAAACAAACAAAAAACTGGTCCTCGCGGCAGTGACTTCTTTACCTGGAACCTGGGACTGAGCTGTGAGTATGGGTTTGTTCTCTGGAATATGGCTTGGTATGATTTCATTTTAGTTAGCTAGCGAACTTGACTGAACTTCACATTGACTTTTTTCTGATCAGACAAGCCACGTGCCTTTAGCAGTTGTACATGTTAACTTCAGTCTCTTCGTGTGCATCTAAAAATTAATGTATCTCATCATGCAAACATTATATTACGTTGACTCAAGTATTTCAAATTAAATTTTTGGGATGTAAATTAGTGATCCTGAATGATGAACTTCAGAGTCAGACCCACATTTAGAAAAGTTTGTAACTATACAGTTGAATAGTCACCTTCTCATGGTCACGATTCTCATATTTAGTCTCTGTCGGTCCATTATGGCCAAGGGACATCGGCTGATATGTACTTCTTATTTTAATGAACTTTACCAAAAGCAGTATACTTTAGGTTATTTTATTTTATTTCGAACGCTAAAAGTTTTGGCAATTCATTTTGCCATCTTCAGGCCCCACACGCTTTTCTTCGAATCAACAAGCTTATCGTATAGTGCTATAAAACTGGATACCGTGAATCCGAATAGTTGTGCAACTGATTCATACGGAAGGGTGAGTTGATGTCGCTCTTTCGTATGAATCAGTTGAACAATGATTCGGATTCACGGTATCCAGTTTTATGGTACTATTCAATAAGCTTGATGATTCGAAAAAAGCGTATGGGGCCTGAAGATGGCAAAATGAATTTCCAAAATTGGTAGCGTTCGAAATAAAATAAAATAACCTAAAGTATAGGGCTGTTGGTAAAGTTTATTGAATTGAGAAGTTCTCATATTTGGTGCCATTAATTTTACCACAGATTTTGTAGTCGTTTCCGTGTGTTGGTGTTTAAACCTCTGTGTCGCGCGATTTCCACGTGTGATGAAAGTGACGATTTCGTGCTCATAGGCAGCATCCATGACTAGACCGAAGTATTCTACCCGGAATGGACTGACCGGTGTTTGTGTGACAGGAACAAAATTTAAATGAAGTTATTAATTTATTGGTTTTCTTTTTTTTCTTTTTTTTTTTGGGGAAGTTCTATCCATCTGCAGTTCATCTCCTTTTCTCTTTTGTCTGTATGCTCTCATCTAATAGGAATATGGTTCTAAAGTCGTTAGGGCCTCTTAGGTGTGGTTGATTACATGTATGCAAGACAGAATTATTCTCCCATGTATGACAGTTCCTAGCGATGTATGCCAGTACTCCCACTGAAACTTCGGAGAGTGTAATTATTACATACACCATGTGATCAAAAGTATCCAGACACCTGGGTGAAAATGACTTAAAAGTTCGTGGCGCCTTCTATCGGTAATGGTGGAATTCAGTATGTTGTTGGCCCAGCCTTAGCCTTGATGATAGGTTCCACTCTCGCAGGCATACGTTCAGTCAGTTGCTGGAAGATTAACCGCGCGACCGCTACGGTCGCAGGTTCGAAACCTGCCTCGGGCATGGATGTGTGTGATGTCCTTAGGTTAGTTAGGTTTAAGTAGTTCTAAGCTCTAGGGGACTTATGACCTCAGCAGTTGAGTCCCATAGTGCTCAGAGCCATTTTGCTGGAAGATTTCTCGGGGAATGGCAGACGATTCATCACGGCGTGCTGTACTGAGGAGGTCGGTCGGTGAGGCCTGGATGAAGTTGGCGTTCGAAAACCTCCCAAAGGTGTGCTATGGGATTCAGGTCAGGACTCCGTGCAGGTCAGTCCATTACAGGGATGTTATTGTCGTGTAACCATTCCTCCACAGGCCGTGCATTATGGATAGGTGCTCGATCGTGTTGAAAGATGCAATTGCCATCCCCGAATTGCTCTTCAAGAGTGGGAAGCATGAAGGTGCTTAAAACATCAGTGTAGGCCTCTGCTGTGATAATGCTACGCAAAACAACAAGGGGTGTAAGCCCCCTCCATGAAAAATGCGACCACACCATAAAACCACCGCCTCCGAATTTTATTGTTGGCGCAACACACGCTGGCAGTTGACGTACACCGGGCATTCGTCATACCCACACCCTGCCATCGGATCGCCACATTGTGTACCATGATTCGTCATTCCACACAACGTTTTTCAACTATCCAATCGTTGAATGTTTACGCTCCTTACACTAAGCGAGGCGTCGTTTGACATTTATGTGCGTGATGTGTGGCTTAATGAGCAGCCGCTCGACCGTGGAATCGAAATTTTTTCACCTCCTCCCAAACTTTTATAGTACTTGCAGTGGATCGTAATGCAGTTTGGAATTCCTATGTGATGGTCTGGATAGATGTCTGCCTATTACACATTACAAACCTCTTCATCTGTCGGCGGTCTCTGTCAGTCAACAGACGAGGTCGGGCTGTACGTTTTTGTGGTGTATGTATCCCTTGACGTTGTCACTTCACTATCACGTCGGAAACAGTGTACCTAGAGATGTTTAGGAGTGTGAAAATCTCGCTTACAGCCGTATGACACAAGTGACATCCAATCACCTGACCACGTTCGAAGTCCGTGAGTTCCGCAGTGTGCCCCATTCTGCTCTCTCACGATGTCTAATGATTATTGAGGTCGCTGATACGGAGTACCTGGCAGTAGGTGGCAGCACAATGCACCTAATATGAAAAACAAATGTTTGTGGGGGTGGCCGGATACTTTTGATCATGTTAAGGGAACATTTGATGATGTTAAGGGAACATTTTTCTTTCAATATTGATTTAGTAATGTTAGATGTTCGTTGTGTGGGTATTCAGATTATTGTAGTTGTGGTGTCACCGCCAGACACCACACTTGCTAGGTGGTAGCCTTTAAATGGGCCGCGGTCCGTTAGTATACGTCGGACCCGCGTGTCGCCACTATCAGTGATTGCAGACCGAGCGCCGCCACACGGCAGGTCTAGAGAGACTTCGTAGCACTCGCCCCAGTTGTACAGCCGACTTTGCTAGTGATGGTTCACTGACAAAATACGTTCTCATTTGCCGAGACGATAGTTAGCATAGCCTTCAGCTACGTCATTTGCTACAACCTAGCAAGGCGCCATTACCGGTTACTATTGATGCTGTAAAACATGTACCGTCAAGAGCGATGTTCACCAATTATGGATTAAAGTTAAGTATTCCAGCAGCTACGTACGTTTTTTGTTAGTCTCATTTCCTTGACCTGTTCTAGACCTCACGCCAGCCTGCGTGAGCTAAAACGCGTGCCTTTCGGCTTCATCTCATAGTGGGTTGGCTCTCTTGCCAATCCACAACAGTAGTAAACTACTGTTTTGAGTTGAAAATGTTCATATCCGCCATGCGTTCTCATATCCAACGAAATTCTCCGGATGATCAATAGCTTTTGTTTTTCAAGAGATGAGGTAATACATTGGAAGATATGTCTCACTATGAGTACAGCAGTTTACTCGATATGTATTTCGTACCTATGTGTTCCCACACTGTCTATAGCATCCCTCCGTTGCGCTTTCTAAATTCATGTCTTAATAAAAAATGTATGCTGGAGGGAACGAACAGCACCGCAAGTGCGGTGAACGAATGTGATACTCAAGAAACAAGTAACTTACTAGTTCTGAGTCCAGGGATAGCAGCAAGTCCGTGGTTTATCGTAAAGAATGAATCAATTAAGATAACAGCGAATTAGGCGATTATAACTAGTTAGAATATGTGCAGTCAGAAAAAGGAGTGCTCGGTATTCAGCTACCGACACATCTCAGGATTACTTGAAATAAAAATTAGTAGACTGCTGTTGCCTGTATATGTGCATCAGTTAGCTGTTTAAATACCGGTTCGTTGGCATTGCCATTAAATTCGCGGATGGTTCCGTTAAGTACGTTTTGTCATGAATTAGGCCGTATATCGGATATTACACTTTGTTTTAGACTGCGTGTCGGATACTAAAATACTGTTTTGTACGCTCAAACGTCGGCAAATAAAACCCATAGGTGAAGAAACACATTAGACAACTTTGTTTGATATTTAGGTTTATAGGAATTCATAATGTTCAATTTATATTCTTTCGTATTGATACAGGAAACTTTTTAGAAAAATTCACGGCGCTGTTCTTTTGGGTCAGACGACCTACAATGAAACCATACCAAAACACCATCAACATCACAAATAAATTTAAGAAAAGACGTCTATAGTTTTAGGGACACATGCGAAGGGTGGAAGAAAGACTCACAAAGAAAATTTTAACGTCGTGAATACAGGTAAATTAAAGACCAGTTGGTTGATAGAAACAGGATAACCTGGAACGACTGAAAATCTCAGTAGGAGAAATTGAGGACCGAAAACAGTTTAGAAATAAAACAAGGAACAAGAAAATTTAACAAATGAGGAAAAGAGAGTGAAGCTGTGACTGGTTCTAATTCATATACTATCCTAAAGGGAAATAATCGAAAATAATAATAATAATGATAATAAAGCAAAGAAGTATCTGACGTATAGCAATCACAACCAGTTTTGTGGCCCTTTACATATCTAAAGATAACACCATGTTGCTTCTTCTACATTCATTTCGACAATTACCACGTTTTGAGTCAAAAACTGGACACTCAGCTAAACTACTTAGGAATGCAAACCGATGCGTAATCAGATGGAACACTTGGTTTCAGAATTTACGTCCTTTTAAAAAGATATCACCTATCGATAATTCATACCTCAGTGGAAAATTCTTGAGTCAAGATAATACACAAGAATTAATAAAATGACGTAACATGCTTTTCAAATCGAAATTCCGAAATGCACGTAATTCACACAATTACTGGTGCTAGCGTTACGTTTCGTTTTTTATAACACTAAAAAATATTTGGAATTGGAAAAGTCATCTCCAGGAAAAGGCAACTTGAAAATGTAATCCAGTATCACATCCACAGTGATCAAGATCCTTAGGTTACAGCGAGCGGAACGCTAATCTGTATTTATAGAAAATACGATCATTACACAGACGTGCAGATAATACGTTAAAGTTACCAGCATTTACATTTATCCTAAATTGGAACAGTTATGAGTGACTTACATAAAGAAGACCATATGTAAGAATTGAGTTGGCTTTGCGACATGCTTTGTCTCGGAAAAGCATAAACAGGAGTCACTTGACTGATTTGTTGTGAGAAAGATGTGGCTTCTAATTTCCACGTACGTTAAAGTGTTGCGCAATTTTAGCACCCATGTTGAAACTGTAACTTGTTCGTTACATCGGTGAACCAAGAAGCAACAGGTAAACCACGAAGATTACTGAAACTTATTAATTTTGCTGCAATTAACATCATAAAATCCGTTAAGCAAATTCCTGCAAAGCTGCAATTACGGACTTGGAGACACTAACTACGTACTTACGGCTTCTATGAGATCATCAAGAACAGAGCTAAGTATATTGTTGTCCCCCATTTTCTAGGTCATGAACGTTGTCTGTAGTGCAGAATAAACGTCAGGCGTGACGCTACCGAGAATTTAGGGGAGGCCACTGTGTTCACAATCGAAAATTTGCTCCACAGGATCATTCACACGAGAAGCAGAATCACATTCCTTACTACTACAACCTTCAAAATCATTTCCAACGGAGGGTGTTGCAATTATCTACACTTTATACCAAACCGTACAAATACCTAGGATTGCTTCGAATGGTTGAACATTCTTGCACAAGCTGTTTCATGAGACTCGACCGTTAATGTTCGTGATCACTTCTTGGTCCACTGGCTGTCTCCTGTGATCCTAAGAAAGTCTTACAGCAGATTTAAACTTACCAGTAACTTATAATTTCTTTTCCATCGTAGAACAATACGTTTGCATTTATCTGCCATCTTTATGGTACATGGAAACAGTTCGTAACTTCAGAAAATGCGATATTTTTAATGATTCCTTACAGAAGCTTATAGTGTCTGTCGGCGGATAGAAATATACTGCCGACAGTGGATTTCTCTTGGAAATGTTTAGCAGTTTCATTATGTATCAACACAAAAGCAAGAATTCTGAAGGAAATCATCGCATTTGCTCTTACTATTGGCTTGATAACTGACAAGAAGACATTACGGGTGGCATTCTTCGATTGTATTCGTACTTACAGAATTTAAAAATGACTGCCTGAACATGACTCTCCTAACGCCTTACGACGCATGTCTCAAAAAGTTTGGGAAAAAAATCGCTTTAAAGTGTAGTAGGTTGTTCACAACTTTGTCTGAATTCACAATTGTAAATACTATTTACCAAAAGTTTCGCTAAATGTTAATATGTAGCAACAATTTTACAGTTAGAAAATAAAAAATAACCCACTGGTGATAGCACAACATGTGCTGAAACATTTCTGGGTGAAACAAAACAGAAAAAGGGTGTCTTGCATAAGGCGGAATTCCTCTTCCCAGACTGTAATGGTATAGTCGCTGGTTCGTATCTCGCAAGCAACATACTTTCTTTTACTTTTTGAAATTACTTATTCATTAACAAATTGAAATGTTTATTAACAATTACGCAGTCATAATTAAAAGTAAGGAGATGTCTTTTTTAGGGTCTTTCTTAGGTTTTGACTCCATATTTGTTATTTAACATTGCCATTTGTTAATAAATACCGAATTAAAAAAAGTGAGCAGTTACTGAGGTTCTAACAAGCGACTTTACGATTAGAAACAGATTACGCTACGAGCTTCGCTGCAGACGAATGACGAATTCGTTAATAATGATCTACAAATGATACGTACTTCCGTGCGTTTGGAGATCTGACCTTCAAAGGTGACTTTTTAGGCTATTTTTAGAGAATTACGTCGTACTGCTTTACGAAATTGATGTCTAGGCACTGGCCTATGAATGCTATGTCTGAAAAACATTAGGGAGGGCCACTCCGTAAGGTACCCGTTGTGAGTAGCAGTTTATCGACATTTAGTTCGTAGGGAAAGGGCAAGGGAAGCAAGCAAATAAACAAACAGCCAGTTGTGGTGCGAGCATTACAAAGGTGTAGTTCTCGTATTTAGCTGAAGATGGAACGAGAACGAAGGAAAGCTATTTTAGGGAGGTTCGAGGGGGGACTGGTGCCTTTATCGTTGTCTGTCAGTAAAACATGAGTCACATGCTAAAGAGTGTACACTAAACGGAAAATTCTTTTTAGTTGGAATATATCACGCTCCCTTTTTTTAATTTTAGGTTTCCGTATCTCAGTCGGTAAAAAAGGGACGCTTATGGGATCATTTTGTTCTCCGGATCTATCTGCCTATCAGTTAAGACGGCTTTTTCTCAGGAACGGGCAGAGGTATAAAGATAAAATAATTTAAGCTTGTAAGTCAAAATAGTCAAAAGGCACGATCATATAGATCACATATTTTGATACTCACATACTTACTGATGAACTATGGACATACAGTAGGGCTTGGTGCTCCAGCGATAACGCGCGTATTTTGAAACCGAGAGGTTGCGGTATCGAATCTCCATCGGTCCACAGTTTTTTCAGTCTTTATTTTTAACTAACCTTCGCCTTTCAGTGAAGTGAGGAGCCGCCAGGAACAACATGTAGTTCGGCTTTTACGTTAAACTGCAGGTCTACTTTCTTCAGCTGGATAAATGGGGTAGGTTAGGGACACGCAAGTCGCCGAAGTGGCGACCAACAGAGAGCCTTGTACGATGCCACACAGCCATAGGAAATTATTATTGTTGTTATTACTATCCGTTAATATTATTATTTATTTATGTCTTTAACCTGATATGATTAAGACCATCAGACCATCTCCTAACTCGGACCAGCGGTTCTCGCATACTGTACCTTTTTTACTACAATTTTAATATGACGAATGGTATTAGAATGATTTGAGTGTCTGAAGTGGCAAAGTGAGTAAATAATACTATTTTTTTTTTCTCGCCACGAATTATTCTCCTGTGCCAACCTTTTCATATCGACGTAGCATTTCCAACCTACGGCAGTTATTCGCTGGATGTGTTACAATCTCTGTCCTCCTCTACAGTTTTTACCCTGTACAGTTGCCTGCAGTACCTTGGAAGTTATTCACTAATGTCGTAGCAAATGTGCGACTTGCCGAATGCTGTGCTCCAAACGTACATTCTCACAAATTCCTTCCTCAAGCTAAAACCTGTATTTGGTACTAGCAGACCTTCGTGCCTTTACCTTTCCTGAAGCCAAAGTGATCGGCATCTAACAGATCCTCAGTTTTCTTCTCAATTCTTCTGTATATTATTCTTGTCAGCAACTTGGATGCATGAGCTATTAAGCTCACTGCACGATAGTTATCGCAATTGTCGCCTCTTGCAATCTTGCGAATTGTGTTGATAACGTTTTTCCAAAAGTCTCATGGTATATCGCCAGCCCCATACTTTCTACACACCGACGTGAATAGTAGTTTTGTTGCCACTCCCCAGCCCCCCCCCCCCCCCCCCCATTAATTTAGAAATTGCAATAGAATGTTCTTCTGCCTTATTTAATATTAAGTCCCCAAAAACTATTTTAAATTCAGATTATACTATTGGATCTCGTATCTTTTCCCTGTCGACTCCTGTTTCTTATTCTGTCACATCCGATAAGTTCTCCCCCTCATACAGGCCTTCAATGTACTCTTTCCACCCGTAAACTCTCTCCTCTACATTTAACAGTGCAAATAGCCCTCGTATTCTCTTACCGCCCTTGTTGTTTGGACTCTTCTGTATGCTGAGTCAGTCCTTCCCGACAATAATTTCTTTTACGATGTCTTCACATTTTTCATGTAACCATGTCAATTTAGCTTTCATGCACTTCCTCATTATTTCATTCCTTATACTACTTAATTTCCCTGACCATTTTTGTACTTCCTTCTCCCGCCGATCACCTGAAGTACTTCTTCTGCTACTTGTACCTACGTTTTTCTCTGACTTCTTTCACTTGTTTTTAGATATGTACATTCCTCTTCAACTTAACTGCCTGCTGAGCTATTTCTTATCGCACTAATTATAGCTTCAGAGAAATTCAAGCGTATTTTTTCATTCCTTAGTACTTCGGTATCTCACTTCTTTGCGCAATGGTTCTTCCTGACTAGCCTTTTAAATTACAGCCAATTCTTCAGCGTTACCAAATTATGATCTGTGTCTATATCTGTTCCGGGATTCACCTTACAATCCACTATCTGATTTCGGTATCTGTGTCTGACCATGCTGTAATCTAATGTAGTGTAATGTAATCTAAAACTTCCTATATCTCCCGGTCTATTCCAAGTATACTTCCTCCTCTTGTGCTTCTTGGACAGAATATTCGCTATTACCATCTGAAAATTACCGCAGAACTCAATTAGTTTTTCTGCTCCCTCATTCCTAGAACCAAGCCCATACTCTCCCGCAACCCTTTCTTCTGCTCCTTCTCCTACATCTGCATTCCAGTCCCAAATGACTATTAGATTTTCATCTCGATTTATGTACCTAATTACCCGATCAGTATCTTCATATACTTCCTCTATCTCTTCACCTTCTGCTTGCGACGTCGGCATGTGTGCCTGATCTATTGTCCGTGCTGGTTTGCTGTTGATTCTGATGATAAGAACCATATCAGTGAACTGTTCATAGTAACTTACTCTGTGTCCTACCTTCATATTCATAACGAATCCTACTGCCGTATACCTTTTTCTGCTGTTTTTGATACTACCTTATACTCCTCTGACTAGAAATCCTTGTCATCTTTCCAGTTCACTTCACTGACACCTACACATTCCACGTCCAGACTAGTAGAATGTTACCCTTTCGTTGGTTATTCTCTATGGTCACCTCCCATTTGGCAATTCCATCCTGGAGATTCGAATGTGAAAGTAGTCCAGAGTCTTTTGCCAATAAGAGATCATCATGACACTTTCTCAGTTATAGGCCACATGTCCTGTGGATAAACGTTATTCTTCTTAAATGCAGTGGTTTCCACTGACTTCTGCATCTTCATGCCGTTGATCATGGCCGATTCTTCCACGTGTTAAGGGTTGTTCCCACCCCAAGGCCAAGAGAGTGCACTGAACCTCAGTCCATTCCTCTGCTCTCTTTGACATGGCCGTTGAGAGAATGATGGTGACTTCTTACGAAAGAAGTTTTCGGCTGCCATAGTAGTAATAATAATTATTGTTATTATATTAATGATATTTATAACAATAAAAAGAATTTATAGGTGTACAAAATAGATGTTTTCTGATATAGCGAGATCTGCGGAAAGGGAATTTAAGGACATTGCATCAGCTAAGAATACTGGGGAACGAGGAGTATCTGTTTGGAAGAAGGAAGCACAAGGGTAACGAGTGCATACGAGGACAATGGTAATCTTTATTGTTGCTTTGTCAGGTATGTCATTAACTGTCTTCTGAAGCTGGAGATGTTATTCAGTCCTGCAGTGTAATATGGAAAGTTATTGCAGAGTAGGGTTCCTGCTACTACGGGGGATTTCGAGAAAGTGGCTGAACGATGGAGTGGGACAGAAACGATTTTGCTCTGGTGGGATCCGGTGTTTTTGCTATGTTGTTCAGATAAGAACGTTAAGGCCGAGGAGAGATATGATGGACAGTGTTCGTTGATAAGCCATTTTAGAAGAGAGAGGGTATGGAAATCTCTGCGCTTGTTTGCATGCATAGCTGTGTTTTTGATGGTGAAGTATGATCAAGGATTCGAACATCACAAATATAACGAACACAGGCATTCATAACCTCTTCCAGACGCCATGAGCTTTCAGAAATGCCTTGGAGGATAACATCACTTAACCAATAATTGAAAGTATAAGTTAAAAAATGAGTTATAACAGTCTTGACCATGGTCAAATGGTTACCGGTTTCGGTTAAGATGCCACCATCTTCAGACCATTTAAACTATGACGGTGAGCGGTGGCGTGAACAGAGGAGGTGTTAGACTCTACGAACGCCAACTACTGGTGAGTCGTAACATCACCCCAGTTCACCGCCATCGCCTACCGTCGTAGTTTAAATAGTCTGAAGATGGGCATATTGCGACCGAAGCGGGTAACCATCGTAAATATATATTTTATTGCTGTCAGGACCGTTTATAATCCATTTTTAAAGTATTTTCAGCCAGATCGCTGCTTCTCCAAGAGAAATGCTTTCAAAAATTAAACAAGTACACGTGTTGTACAAGTTCCTTCTTTAGATAAAAAAGGAATGCCTTTATTTTTGTGGGACATGGTGGGATGCTGATACATTCTTGCACATTTGCAGTTAGGAGCTCAGTCTAATTTAGATTTTCATCAATTATTACTCCCAGACTTTTTGTTGAAGAAGTTAATATATGTCCCATTTAGGGTTAAAGATAGTAGGGCGTAGAATGACCAGCCAGTACCGCTTTGGGTGGAGTGATTTTTAACCCTGTATCCTGCGCCCATTCTGATAGTTCGCACAGGTCGCTAATGGGATTCTCGATAATTGTTTTCAGGTTTATAGGTTTTACACTTACATACAAATGAAGGTTCTCGACGTATATGTGGTATTTGCAGTAGGACAAAACTGATATCATTTACGTACAATGAAAAGAGAATAGTAGCTAATAGAGTTCCTTGGAGAAGTCTGACACTAGCTGCCTCAACTGTAACTTTATGGTGCCAGGCGTGACGCATTGCTGACAAGACGTTAGGTATGAGCGTAACTATTTCACTGCAATTTACGTGAAATTTAGGCTGCAGTAAAGGAAACGAAAGAAAAATTTGGAACAGTAATAATAAGTAATAACTATGAAGTTTGCCGATGAAATTATAATTCTGTAAGAGACAGCAAAGAACTTGGAAGAGCAGTTGAACGGAATGGACATTGTCTTAAAAGGAGGATATAAGATGAACATCAACCAAAGCAAAACAAGAATAATGTGATGTAGTCGAATTAAATCAGATTATGCTAAGGGAATCAGATTAGGAAACGATATGGTTAAAGTAGCAGACGAGTTTTGACTGATGATGACCGAAGTAGAGTGGATATAAATTAGAGACTGGCAATAGAAAGAAAAGAATTTCTGAAGAAGAGATGTTTGTTGATATGGAATATAGACTTATGTGTTAGAAAGTCTTTTCTGAAAGTATTTGTGTGTAGACAGAAAGAAAATAAAGCTTTCGAAATGTGCTGTTGAAGAAGAATGTTGCAGATAGATGTGTAGGGCATGCAATTAATGAGGAGGTACTGAACAGAAATGGGGAGACAAGAAATTTGTGCCACAACTTGAATAGAAGAAGGGATCGATTGATAGCACACATTCTGAGACATCAAGGGACTACCAATTTAGTACTAAAGGGAAATATGTGTGTGTGTGTGTGTGTGTGTGTGTGTGTGTGTGTGTGTGTGTGTGTGTGTGTGTGTGTGTGTGTGGGGGGGGGGAGGGGGGGGGTGTTAAATCGTAGAAAGAGACCAAGAGATGAATACAGTAAGCAGAGTAAGAAGGATTTACGTTGCAGTAGTTATTCGAAGATAAAGAGGCTGGCACAGGATAGAGTAGAATGGAGAACTGCATCAAAACAGTCTTTGGAGTGCAGACCCCAACAACAACAACTAACTATGCATTAATAAATCAGACTCTGACAACCGGTAGCTTTTTGCATACCAAATTTTTAGAATTGTTCTAGATGAATTTTATGTATTCTTCATTGATGATGATGTAACTCTCTCATTCACACACGCATTAATACACACTCGAGCTTACCTACGGCCGCTGCCAGAAACTGGGGCCACGTGGACCCCCACGTGTCGGCCTCTTTCGGCCACCCTGCAGGCGCCTTCCCGCTGGACACCGGGCCGAGATAGGGCCATCCTGAAGCGGTCGTCCTGAAGATGCCGTTTACTCCCCAGTCGTCAGCGACGCTGCACAATTTCTTTGCGTGTGTTCTCATTGGCTTTAGCTCCTTAGGCGGAAGGTGGCTTCCTGCAGCTGCTTAAGTACCTGCATAAAACACCGCTGATAAGCCGCACCTGTTGGTCAGTATGTTTGTGCACAGTGAATGAGAGCATTAAGGTAGAGAATTAGTCACAGTTGCGGCTCTGTAATAACACACGTGTCAAGTATTGCTGTCACTGCACCACTCGGGAGGTTCGAGATGTGTGGGTTGTAAAAGGTAGGGAACTTTCTCCCGTATCTTCGAAGCTATAACGGTATTTCATTCACTGGAACCAGAAAAATGATTTTACACTGCTCTGCGAAACGTAAGGACGCGGTAGATAGAGTACCATAGCATATTAGCTGCTCGGTGGAAATGGACGAGTATGTTGGCAAAATCTACAAGTTGGGCACAAAAAACTGGACGCCAGGTGTAACATCCCCTTAGAAAAATATAAAAATGACAGTGCCGATAAACTTCTGTGTTATTTGATTTTCAAACAGCTGAGCAAGACTGAACGTACTCAGACATTTCTCTCTTTACTTATTCTGATCATCACTAAACTGACACAATATTTTTAGCGCAACGCAATCTGGCTTCCAATAATCCCTACAAAAGAATGGCCCTGACTAACAAAACCTATACATTTCATGAATCACTTACATCACAAAAACCTTTTTATTGGTCTTTTTCACTGACGCACATGTACATTACCATGAGGAGTGAGGTACACGTACACACGTGGTTTCCGTTTTCAATGACGGAGCGGAATAGAGTGTGTCCCGACATGTCAGGCCAATAGATGTTCAATGTGGTGGCCATCATTTGCTGCACACAATTGCAATCTCTGGCGTAATGAATGTCGTACACGCCGCAGTACATCTGGTGTAATGTCGCCGCAGGCTGCCACAATACGTTGTTTCATATCCTCTGGGGTTGTAGGCACATCACGGTACACATTCTCCTTTAACGTATCCCACAGAAAGGAGTCCAGAGGTGTAAGATCAGGAGAACGGGCTGGCCAATTTATTCGTCCTCCACGTCCTATGAAACGCCCGTCGAACGTGTACCTTACACCTCATGGTAATGTACATGTGCGTCAGTGAAAAAGACCAATAAAAATGTGTTAGCATGTGGACGTAATGTGCTGTTCCAGTCTCTTCAGTACCTAAGGTCCATCACCGTTCCCTTTGGATCCCTACGTAATTCTGTGCTCTCCGATACACACGATCGAACAGCGAAGGAGTGGTACTCAAGCGTCAACTTTAGGTTACAATATCTCCGGATGTAATTAACATTTTACAATGAAACAAACGACACTGATTACGTATTTGTTTATATGTTTAGATGTGCTAACAAAACTAACGGGGTTCCATTTAAAAAAAACGTAAGTTTGTGTTAAAAAACATAGTTCCGTGCATTTTTTTATGGTTTGTATTAACCAATTACACTAGCCCCTCTCCTCATGTTCGGTCTGTGGAATCGATTCGTCAGTATTTGGTGTGGTTTACGAAATATATCCAGCGGTAACGTTAGGTGACTCACCCCGTATATATATATATATATATAGAGCAACCTCTCAAAACTCTGGCATCTCTCTCTCTCTCTACATCGACCATTGCTGGCGGCTCACCTCCAACTGGTGAACGATACGCGCTGTTCACATCCAACTGCCCAATACTACACAAGTGAATATTCCAACAATGAGTCCAACCAGCCGCAGTCTGCACACGGCACAGTCAGTGATTTTCATACAGAGCGCTACGTGGCGTTACCAACATAAAAACCTAGACGACCCACTTACACATGAAACACATCGTACTCGTCCTCGGAACCCCACTCAGTTGCCGTGCCACTGGCGGTCACAGTCAGTACCAGATGAACGGAACATTGTGCAAAAGACAGGAAGGGAGCCACGTCACGCAGCGGGTGCAACTGCAACCACATTTAACAGGACTGCACCGTTTGCGATGATTCAAAGAGCATAGGGACTGGACAAACGAGAGGTGGGATCGCATGCACGGATGAGAACAGATTCAGACTGAGAAGTGATTCTGGACGTACCCTCGTATAGCGAGATTTGGGACGAAGTAATGCACCCAGAAATGTCTAACATGATCGTTTTGATGGTCTGGTACCTATGGTGTTGGGAGGCGTACTGTTAAATGGCACTACTGACCTCCAAATCTCTGAACTAGGTACAGTCACAGGTAAACGTTATTGAGACACCGTACTCCTTCCCATGTGCGTATTTTCAAGGGTGAGTTCGACCCTGAATTCACATTTATCCGACAGTACCGAACTACGCAATTGGGGGAGCTCTTGAAACGAGAGTATGTTTGCCTAATGGAGTGGGTGCCCGTTGCCCCGACTCATCGTGCACATGCGGGATGCGCTGCGCAAATGTACTGTGGCACGTCCCCGTGCACTAACAACCAACCAACATTTTGCCAATTGCACTGGTGGAGGGATGGAACGCCCTATCACAAGAAGAAGAATGTTATTTACCTACGTATCAACGGCGTACAAAGCCAAAAACAGATACCATATGTAAAGAGATAACATCAAACAGAGAAGAAAAAAGTCACAAATAAATATACCTGTCACACAGAATCATACGTAGGCCAAATATATAATCAGATGAACAAACTGATCAAGAAAACAAAAACAAAATTAGCATTTCGTACGAACAACTTGAAGGACAAAAATCGAATACGAAAAAATATCTCCGCTTTTTAAAATCCCGGCTTCTACAGACTTTCTTGCGAAAACTGCGATAAGTTTTATATCGGACAAACTGGTACAACTTTCGTAATTAGATTTAAAGAAGATACACGAAACTGCGGCAACAATCAGTCCACATCTTACTTCCATTTAAAAAGCCAAAAACATAAGGCAGAAACTATTGAAACTGCTCTAAAAATTTTGCACAGAGTCCCTAAAGGGCATTGACTGAACGTTTTGGAAGAAAAGAAATATACACTCATACGAAAAAATACGTATGTGAAATCCGTAACGAACAAACAGTTAAACATAAAAAATACTGGAAAAATTTTATTGACATCATAAAAGGACAATCGTAAATTGTCACGACCAACGCGAAACGTAATTTACCTAAAACCTAAAAATAGTATCTCGTAAAATTAAACGTACTCACTGAATTTTCCTTAAATATAATTTCTATTGTAAACATACAACATTGAGGGAGACGGAGCTGTCAAAAAGCTGTGAAAAATAACTTTACCGGAATCACACAAATAAAAGTATATAGAAATAACGTGATCGTAACATAAGACTACCGATACTTATAATCCAAGGCGCAATATGAACTACGCCGTACAAGTTATTAAATATTACGTGCCTTATGTAGACACAGAAACTAACATAGACGTAAGGAACAGTATAATAACTGAAACTTCCTGGCAGATTAAAACTGTGTGCCCGACCGAAACTCGAACTCGGGACCTTTGCCTTTCGCGGGCAAGTGCTCTACCATCTGAGCTACCGAAGCACGACTCACGGCCGGTACTCACAGCTTTACTTCTGCCAGTACCTCGTCTCCTACCTTCAAAACTTTACAGAAGCTCTCCTGCGAACCTTGCAGAACTAGCACTCCTGAAAGAAAGGATATTGCGGAGACATGGCTTAGCCACAGCCTGGGGGATGTTTCCAGAATGAGATTTTCACTCTGCAGCGGAGTGTGCGCTGATATGAAACTTCCTGGCAGATTAAAACTGTGTGCCCGACCGAGACTCGAACTCGGGACCTTTGCCTTTCGCGGGCAAGTGCTCTACCATCTGAGCTACCGAAGCACGACTCACGGCCGGTACTCACAGCTTTACTTCTGCCAGTACCTCGTCTCCTACCTTCCAAACTTTACAGAAGCTCTCCTGCGAACCTTGCAGAACTAGCACTCCTGAAAGAAAGGATATTGCGGAGACATGGCTTAGCCACAGCCTGGGGGATGTTTCCAGAATGAGATTTTCACTCTGCAGCGGAGTGTGCGCTGATATGAAACTTCCTGGCAGATTAAAACTGTGTGCCCGACCGAGACTCGAACTTGGGATCTTTGCCTTTCGCGGGCAAGTACTCTACCATCTGAGGACTTGCCCGCGAAAGGCAAAGGTCCCGAGTTCGAGTCTCGGTCGGGCACACAGTTTTAATCTGCCAGGAAGTTTCATATCAGTGGACACTCCGCTGCAGAGTGAAAATCTCATTCTGGAAACATCCCCCAGGCTGTGGCTAAGCCATGTCTCCGCTGTATCCTTTCTTTCAGGAGTGCTAGTTCTGCAAGGTTCGCAGGAGAGCTTCTGTAAAGTTTGGAAGGTAGGAGACGAGGTACTGGCAGAAGTAAAGCTGTGAGTACCGGCCGTGAGTCGTGCTTCGGTAGCTCAGATGGATCAGTTCGCCGGCGGACGGCGTGGAGGTAGGACGTAGTGTGGTGTGCGATGCGCCGTCTGTGCTTCCGCGTGGTAAGTCTCGCGCTTGCTGCAGCTTAAAGCTCTGTTTATCGAAAACTTCGAGAAGTAATGAGTAGTATACAGTGATGGCTCAACCAAGTCGAAAAGATACGTTGAAACTGACCTTTGATTCTCGATATGCCAGACCTAAGTCTTTTGAAGTAGAGAATTGGTTAGAAGAAGATGTGAAGCTCTCCTTTAATGATATAATCGGGATCCATCTGTCGATTGTAGCTTGTGTCGTGTTTGTTAAAATACGTAGTTCCGAGTTGTGCGAGAAAATAGTTGAGTCTTCCGGAGGTGTCATGAAATTTAAGCACTCAGATGGAAACGTTGGTGAAGTCACCGTTGCACATGCTGGTTTTGGCATTCGCACAGTTCGAATATTCGAGTTGCCTTTTGAGATTTCAGCTGACCAAATTAATGCCGTAATTTCACCCTTCGGCAAAGTGCTCAGCAACTTTGCCGAGAAATGGTCAAGCGCGCATAAATTCCCAGTACTAAATGGAGTACGGCAGCTTCGAGTAGAGTTACAAAAGCACATCCCGTCGTACATAAATGTTTGCGGATATAGAGGGATTGTAATTTATGACGATCAACCGCGAACCTGTGCCGCCTGTAACAAGCCTGGGCACGTTCGCGCAGATTGTATACAGCGGCGCGTTGCACAGCTGCCGGCCGGCGAGGCCGCCAGGCCACCGGCGATGACAACACTGCCTGGAACTTACGCCGCCGTGGCACGCGAACGGCCAACTGCTTCCTCAGCCCCTGAACCGTGTGCAAATAGAAATTCTCCAGACACTGAAATTCCGATGGATGTCAGTGCCGTCATAGCTGACGACCTACAAGAGTCCCACCAACCTACGAAAACAGTTGAAGTTCCACCGAAACAGGCACCTGCAACTGTTAAGGCAGCAGATCCACCGGAAGTTGACGACCGACACACCTTGCAGGAAAGCGAAACTAACTTGGATACTGAAGAAAGTCCGTCGAGAGGCAATTCTCCCAAAAAAAATAAGAAACGCCGGCTGGCGCGCAAAGGTGCAGAGGAGACGGCTCCTACACTCCGACAAAAAGCAAAGGAAATAGGTAGTAGCTTAAGCCAACAGATGGCTGGCAACACGAAAGCGACACCAGTTTCTGAGGAGCGTTCCCCTTCTGCACTGGAAAAACGGGACGTCCAAGGAAAGCTAACAAAGAAAGCACCCACCCAACCTCAAGAAGCGAGTCACTCTCCTGAAGATTCACTCGTCCAACCCACGATGACAACGTCAACCAGCTGGGCAGACGAAAGCGATCATAACAATGCGGATGAAGAAATGACAGAAGCTTCAGAAACTAAAACAGACTGTACTCCAGCCACGAAGGTGGCTGATTTCTTCAACGAAGACGTCTCCGTGAACGAACTTTCTAAAGACCAAGGACACACCACTGAACCGTTTGCTACCGGTGAATATTATTGAAATGAGTTTTAAAGCTGACGCTTGCGAGACAAACCGGAAGAATGTTGTTTAAAGTTTGATCAAGTAGAACGGCCAATGTCTGACATACAAGCGTACAAGATCGCTACAGTAAACCTTAATAAGATTCGTAGTTCCTTTAAATTACAGAACTTAAAAGATTTTATATTTGCTTCTGACAGTGACATTATCCTTTTACAAGAAGTGACAGACATTGAGCTTGGTAACGTACCTGGCTTCAACGCCATTATAAACCCAGGGCATGGAACGGAAATGGGCACAGCTCTGCTCGCAAAGGAGGGCATAGTAGTCCAAGATGTGGTAAAACTATCAAACAGTAAAGGCATAGCGGCCACAATAAACAAAATACGAGTCATTAACGTATATGCCCCTTCAGGATCCAGCAACAGGCACCGCAGAGCGGAGTTCTTTAAAGAAGAAGTTGTCCCACTATTTGGAACTCGATATGAACACCTTATCCTGGGAGGAGATTTTAACTGTGTTTTGCATGCCAAAGACCAAACTCCCAATTTCAACAAGTGTACTGAACTGGAACGTATAGTTAATGACTTAAGACTAATAGACTCATGGGAGCATATGCACGGTGCAGCCCCTGGCTTCACCCACACCACAAGTCACTCGGCGAGCCGTCTAGACAGGATATATGTAACTCATAATTTGAAACACCACATTTTGCAGTCCGAAATCTGGCCTACCGTTTTCTCGGATCACGCTGCGTACATATGCACAATCAATCTGACAAAACAAGAGACCTATCGAGGTAGAGACACATGGAAGCTTAACGTGTCACATCTGGAAGACCAAGCTTGTCAGGAGGCATTTTACACGTTATGGAGAGAGTGCGAAAGCAAATTTAGCTCGTACAACTCTGGCACTGACTGGTGGCTGAAACATGCCAAACCTAAAATACGGAGGTTTTTCATGAATTACTCAAAAGACAAAAACTTTTGGTACAAATCAACTATAGACTTCTACTTTCAGTGTCTAAGGGATTTGTACAAGTCCGATGCAACAGTTGTGGATAACTACGAAAGAATTAACAAAATTAAAGCAAAAATTTTGGCTCTTCGGCGTAAACAACTGGAAGGCTACCAAATACGGTCGCGTGCCCAGAATATAGCACAGCACGAGGTCACTTCCATTTATCATGTCATTCGTGAAAGAAAAAGGGCGTCTCGCAAGATATTCTCTGAAATAACAACTGATGATGGAAGGAAGCTGACGAAGCAAAGAGAGATTAAAGAGGCAATCGTACAGCATTTTGAATCCTTAATGTCTAGTCAACCAGTTGACGAACAGCTTCAAGACGAGTTAACGATTAACCTCCAGGGCAAAGTATGCCACGCGGAAGCACAAACTCTCATCTCGGAAGTGACTGAAGAAGATGTCGAAGAAGCTATATATGGATGCATGAAAAATAAGGCTCCAGGGGCAGACGGAATTCCGGCAGAATTTTATCGCAAATTTAGTGACCTCGTAAAAGCTAAGTTAACTCTCATCTGCAACGAACTACTAAACCCTGAAAATGACATCCCGCAAGAATTTCGTGAGGGACTCGTAGTGTTAGTGCCAAAAACCACCAACATGAAAACTGTAAGCGCTCTGAGGCCAATCACGCTTTTAAACAGTGATTACAAAATCTTTGGCCGCATCCTCGCTCGCAGGCTGAAAACCACAATGACCAGCGTTACTGGCCCCTATCAAACAAGTGTGGGCAGAGATAGAAGAATTCTCCAGACCCTTTGTGATTACAGGGACCTAATCTCAACGGCCGACGTCTGCAAAGTAAAATGTGCACTCATCTCACTCGACTTTGATAAAGCATTCGACAGGGTAAATCATCGTTTTCTCCTTCGGACCATGGGCGCAATGGGCTTCCCTCCTAGATTCATAGCAGTAGTACGAAATACATTAACCAACAACTCAGCCAGATTTCTCATCAATGGGCACATTAGCCGCCCGATTGACGTCACCAGCTCCATTAGGCAAGGGTGTCCAATGTCAATGGCACTCTTCGCCATCGCCATCGAGCCCCTGCTTGCCTCCCTTATGAAACATCTACAAGGGCTACAAATACATGGAGAAAAGATCGTGTGCAAGGCGTACGCTGATGATGTTGGCTTCCTAGTCGTGAATGGCACTGAAGTAGAGAGCGCACTGCAAATAGTAACAAAATATGAACAGGCATCTGGTGCAAAACTAAATAGAACAAAGTCGGGGATCTTCAACATCGGCCGTGGAATTGGGACGCAAACGCAGGGTCTGTTACGCGAGCTTGAAACCATGAAATGTCTCGGCATAAATTTTAAAAGAAATATCAAGCACACTATTGCTGCGAATTATCGAAAATTACTTAACAGCATACGCGCCTCTGTACAAGCACATAGTATTAGGAAACTCGATGAATTTCAAAAAGTAACAGTGGCAAATGTATATATCACATCCAAAGTTAATTACGTAGCACAAGTTCTGCCACCACCTGCGCCTTTGTCGAAAAGTATCGCATCTGCACTAGGACATTTTGTCAGCCGCGGTCATATTTTCAAAGTCAAATATGACGTTCTGATGCTCCCTACGAAATGCGGTGGGTTAAATCTCACCGATATCAGCAAAAAAGCGCAAGCCTTATACCTTTCAACCACATACAAACAATGGAAGGAACCACGTGGCACCCTTGCTGCACATTTGTTAAATGAAATAGCTCCTGCTGACATCAGTGCACCTATAAACGTCCAACACATACCCAATGGACTATACCACTTGAAATACTTTTTAGTGGAATACAGCTACATACAGGCAAGGATCCCTGAAAAAGACATTATGAAAGTGAAAGAACTTTACAATAACTTGATGAAAGCCAAACCCAGAAACGACGTAGAACAAAAGTATCCTTGTTATAACTGGGAAACAATATGGCAAAATATTCACTGCCGGAACCTGCCAACGTATGTTAGATCGACCTGGTACTATGCTGTAAACAGGAAAATTCCGACGAACTCTAAACTGCACTCTATTCGATTGGCCGAGTCACCGCTGTGTACATTATGTAATATACCAGATACCGAAGAGCATAGATTGTTGTGTGACAAGGTAAAAGACATATGGCTCTACATAAGACAAAAGATAGCGAGCGTCAGCAGAACTACGCCCAACGCCGTTACGCCTGCTGCATTTTTAAACCCTGACAGTATACCTTACCCTAAAACAAAACGAAACGCAATCAACTGGTTGAAAGGCCAAACGGTGCATTACATCCTAACAAAAGAGTCAAGCGATAGGGAGGACTTCTGGGTATACCTTACAACTGAGCACCAAAAGTTGATGTGTACTAAAAAATACAAGGAAAAATACGCAAATTTTTTAACTAAAACAATACTGTAACCAATAGAAGTGCGTAATTTACGTTATCCACCGATACATTTCGTATATTAGACGACTACTTTGTGGTACAAGGTTGTACTTCACGTAGCAAGAGGAGGATATCTAACAGCAAGTAATCAGAGAAGATCATAAATATAAATCAGTTAGGCCTCTATGTATATATTACTTTCTTTTGAGGGAAGCATACGACACAGTGATGAAACTGGTATCTACCCTTTATTTAGTTTCTTTCTTTCACTCCTACTTTCACAGGAAGACATATTTATGTTATTTATGTGTAAAATCAAGCAGCAGTAGCCTACTTTAATTCATTACCTTTCTAAAGAAGAGAATTTTACTTATCAGCAATAATGAGTTTGCTTCTTTCTGTTTTTCCACGCCCGGAGAACGAAATTTACAAATGCAGTCACATTTCCATAACAATTAGGTGACTGCCTTCTCAATGGAAATTACATTTATTTTTATCCAAGCCATGTTGCAAACAAAGGCAACAGAAGGGGCATACTTCGTTTGTCGTTCAGAAGAAGCGTGATTCCACATCATCAAGTTACATTCATTTTTTAAAGGCGGAGAAGCCAGGCCGAGAAGGCAACACTTGGCGAGCGTAAAGGACGGGTTGAAGGGGAGGAAGGAGACCCGAAAAAAAAAAAAAAAAAAAAAAAAAAATGGTAGAGCACTTGCCCGCGAAAGGCAAAGGTCCCGAGTTCGAGTCTCGGTCGGGCACACAGTTTTAATCTGCCAGGAAGTTTCATATCAGCGCATACTCCGCTGCAGAGTGAAAATCTCATTCTGGAAACATCCCCCAGGCTGTGGCTAAGCCATGTCTCCGCAATATCCTTTCTTTCAGGAGTGCTAGTTCTGCAAGGTTCGCAGGAGAGCTTCTGTAAAGTTTGGAAGGTAGGAGACGAGGTACTGGCAGAAGTAAAGCTGTGAGTACCGGCCGTGAGTCGTGCTTCGGTAGCTCAGATGGTAGAGCACTTGCCCGCGAAAGGCAAAGGTCCCGAGTTCGAGTCTCGGTCGGGCACACAGTTTTAATCTGCCAGGAAGTTTCATATCAGCGCACACTCCGCTGCAGAGTGAAAATCTCATTCTGGAAGTCTAATAACTATTCGACTGCACAGGCAAGCTTGATAGTGGCAAAGCGCCAAACCGAGCTTGTCGTGTAAGATTGTAATCATTACGTTTAAATAAATTAAAAGTTCGAATGAAATCTGTACTAAAAATAAAATATTTAAATTTATAATCGATGTTTACGAATTTCTCTTTTTCAGGAATACTTTCTTTGCTATTGCTGATCTGAATTTTATTTTCTCTCTACTTCAGTCATCGTCATTTATTTTGCCGTCCAAAGAACAAAACGTGTGCACTTCAACAGTATCTCATTTCCTAACTTAATTCCCTCACCATCACCCTATTTAATTCGACTAGATTCTATTACAATTGCTTCACTTTTGTTGATATTCACCTTACAACCTGTTATAAAGGCACTGTCAATACCACTCAGTGAATTTCCTAGCCACTTGGAGCCTCTGACAGAATTGCTGCGTCACCGGCAAAAATCATACTTTTTATTTCTTCCCCCTTAACTTTAATTCTTTCCAAATTTATCCTTTGTTTCCTTAACTGCTTGCGCAATGTACAGATCTAATAACATCATGTATAGACTACAGTCATGACTCATTTCCTTCACAATTACTGTTCCCGTTCATGATCTTAGACTCCTATAACAACTGCCTGCTTACTGTATAAGTGTTACCTAACACTTCTCTAATACCTCCAGAGCTTCAAACTTATTCAACATGGTAAAAAGCGTTCTGTGCTTCTGCAGTGTAAGATAGCTCGAAGGTTCAGTACTATTGTCTTGCACGCTCGTACCAAACGGTTTTAGCCGCAAGCTCAAAACTCAAATATTAATCTGCAAAACCGTTCCATACAACTCTCAAAAATTCTCGAGAAAATCGATTTTGTAGATTTTGGGGAGCTAAGGTAAGACGATTGTCGCTACGGGACTTTGCCTTACTGCAATTACAATTTAATGAACATGATGATTTATGTTCTGACTTGACATTTTTTTATTTTATCCAAATGATAGCATAATTACTGAAAACGTTTTTGAATATAGAAGAAAGTGCCTATTACGAGAGACAGCAAGATTCTGACTGAAGTAAGTGCTCAGCTCTGTTGGGAAGTATCAGAACTTAGTTCTCACAGCTCCCGACTCATTGTGCAATGAAAATACGATGATTATGGTGCTGGACATTGTCGAGATTCTTTTATTTTAAAAGTGTTTAATTTCAAGTTTTTTGAATGTCTGCACTTGTGGGGCTCTAATATCTGAAGCTGAGTAGGTATCGCAACAGTATCCATATGATTGTCTATTTTTATTTATTTATTTATTTAACTTGATATGACCAGGGCCATCAGGCCTTTCTTGTACAGGAGCAGGATTTCACACATACAGTATATATTACATCATAGTTACCTAAAAAATAAGTTTTACTGTTACGACTAGTACTGAAATGATTTGAGTCTCGCAGTGGTGGTATGAGTTATAGTGACTGTGAACTAAATGAAATAAGCGTCTGGCTTTGTTGGCCGGGAGGCCCCATCCGGGGAAGTTCGGCCTCCGAGTGCGAGTCTTAAAGCAATCGGCCCCACATTGGGCGACTTTAGTGGCGGTGATGAGGATGCAATGATGATGACGGCGACACAACACCCAGTCCACAAGCAGATAATCTCCAATCCGGTCGGGAATTGAACCTAGGCCCGCTGCATGGGAGGTCAGCACGTTACCATTCAGCTAAGCAGGCTGACCTAACAAAGTTAATATTGCTATTACTTTTATTACTGCAACTGCAGCCACTAATAGTGATAATAATAATAATAATAATAATAATAATAATAATAATGGCAATAGTTGTGCGTTAATAACAATAATGGCAGTGGCAGATAAAAGTAGAATTTATAGGTCAAGAAATAGTTGTTTTCTGATATGCCGAGTTTTGGGAAAAGAAAATTTAAGAAAGCCTCATTCGGTAGGAATACTTGGAAATTAGGAACATCAGCTTCGAAAGAGATCTGTGCAAGGGTAACTAATGTATACAGGGATAATGATAATCTTATCATTGCTTTAATAGCTATGTCATTATCTGTCTTCTGAAGTTGGAGGTGTTATGTAGTTCTCTAATACAGTGGGGGAGGGTGTTCCAGATACTGGTTCCCGCTACTGAGAAGTACTTTGACAAGGTGGCTGAACGATGGAGTGGGACAGTAAGGATTTTACTCTGATGGGAACGGGTATTCCTTCCGTATTGGTCAGACAAGACTGTTAAGGTCGAGGAGACATACGATGGACAGCGTTCAGTGATAAGACGACAGAGCAGACAGGAGCTATGGAAATCTCTGCGCTTGTCTCCACACAACTAGCATAGCTGTGGATATGATGGTAGTATGTGATCAAGGAGTCGAACTTCACAGATACACTACTGGCCATTAAAATTGCTACACCACGAAGATGACGTGCTACAGACGCGAAATTTAACCAACAGGAAGAAGATGCTGTGATATGCAAATGATTAGCTTTTCAGAGCATTCACGCAAGGTTGGCGCGGGTGGCACCTACAACGTGCTGACATGAGGAAAGTTTCCAATCGATTTTTCATACACAAACAGCAGTTGACCGGCGTTGCCTGGTGAAACGTTGTTGTGATGCCTCGTGTAAGGAGGGGAGATGCGTACCATCACGTTCCCGACATTGATAAAGGTCGGATTGTAGCCTATCGCGATTGCGGTTTATCGTATCGCGACATTGCTGCTCGCTGTGGTCGAGATCCAATGACTGTTAGCAGAATATGGAATCAGTGGGTTCAGGAGGGTAATACGGAACGCCTTGCTGGATCCCAACGGCCTCGTATCACTAGCAGTCGAGATGACAGGCATCTTATCCGCACGGCTGTAACGGATCGTGCAGCCACGTCTCGATCCCTGAGTCAACAGATGGGGACGTTTGCAAGACAACAACCATCTGCACGAACAGTTTGACGACGTTTGAAAGACAACAACCATCTTCACGAACAGTTTGACGACGTTTGCAGCAGCATGGACTACGAGCTCGGAGACCATGGCTGCGGTTACCCTTGACGCTGCATCACAGGCAGGAGCGCCTGAGATGGTGTACTCAACGACGAACCTGGGTGGACGAATGGCAAAACATCAATTTTTCGGACGAATCCAGGTTCTGTTTACAGCATCATGATGGTCGTATCCGTGTTTGACGACATCGCGGTGAACGCACATTGGAAGTGTGTATTCGTCATCGCGATACTGGCGTATCACTCGGCGTGATGGTATGGGGTGCCATTGGTTACACGTCTTGGTCACCTCTTGTTCGCATTGGCGGCACTTTGAACAGTGGACGTTACATTTCAGATGTGTTACGACCCGTGGGATCATTCGATCCCTGCGAAACCCTACATTTCTGCAGGATAATGCCCGATCGCTTGTTGTAGGTCCTGAACAGAAAATGTTGAACTGCTGCCCTGGCCAGCACATTCTCCAGATCTCTCTACAATTGAAAACGTTTGGTCAATGGTGGCCGAGCAACTGGCTCGTCACAATACGCCAGTCACTACTCTTGATGAACTGTGGTATCGTGTTGAAGCTGCATGGGCAGCTGTACCTGTAGACGCCATCCAAGCTCTGTTTGACTCAATGCCCAGGTGTATCAAGGCCGTTAATACAGCCAGAGGTTGTTGGTTGTTCTGGGTACTGATTTCTCAGGGTCTATGCACCCAAACTGAGTGAAAATGTAATAACATGTCAGTTCTAGGATAATATATTTGTCCAATGAATACCCGCTTATCATCTGCATTTCTTCTTGGTGTAACAGTTTTAATGGCGAGTAGTGTTTATTCTGAAATAAACAGTGTCTAGAGTGTGCTGAGGATACCAAATTTCGGGCATTCCCTCTCACCACGGACATCTTAACGACCGAGACCAGCGGCGTAGAGTTGTCAGTGCTAACACACATGCAACACTGCATGAAATAACCGCAGAAATCACTGTGGGACGTACGACGAACATACAGAACAGAGCAGCGAAATTTGGCGTTAATGAGTTACGGCAGCAGACGACGGACACGAGTGCCTTTGCAGCGCTTGCAGCGCCTCTCCTTGACTCGAGACCATACCGGCTGGACCCTAGACTTCTGGGAAACTGCGACCTTGTCAGATGAGTCCCGATTTCAGTTGATAAGAGCTGATGATAGGGGTCGAGTGTGGTGCGCATCAAGACACGCAACCAAGCTATCAATAAGCACTGTGCAAGCTGTGGTGAGGGGCTTCTTTAAGTGGAATGGACATGCTTCTCTGGAACAACGTAACGTTTCATTGACTGACTGTTATGTTCGGCTACATGGAGACCATTTGCAGCCGTTCAAGGAGTTCACGTTCCGAAACAACGATTGAATTTTTATGGATGACAGGGTGTCGTGTCAACCGGCCACAATGTTTTGCTGCTGGTTTGATGAACATTATAGACGGTTCATGCGAATGATTTAGCCATCCAGATTGCCATACATGAATTCCATCTAACATTTCTGGGATGTAATCGGGAGGTGGGCTCGTGCACAAAACCCTGCACCGTAGTTATGGACGGCTATAGAAATAGCATGGCTCCGTATTTCATCAGGAGGCCTCCAACAACTTGTTGGGACCATGCCACATCGAGTTATTGCACTACGCCGGACAAAATTGGATCCAACACGATAATAGGAGCCATCTCATGTCTTGTGTCACCTGACTGCACAGTGTTAGCGGTGTAACTACTTGACACAATGGCACAGATTAAATACACTCCTGGAAAAAAGAACACATTGACACCGGTGTGTCAGACCCACCATACTTGCTCCGGACACTGCGAGAGGGCTGTACAAGCAATGATCACACGCACGGCACAGCGGACACACCAGGAACCGCGGTGTTGGCCGTCGAATGGCGCTAGCTGCGCAGCATTTGTGCACCGCCGCCGTCAGTGTTAGCCAGTTTGCCGTGGCATACGGAGCTCCATCGCAGTCTTTAACACTGGTAGCATGCCGCGACAGCGTGGACGTGAACCGTATGTGCAGCTGACGGACTTTGAGCGAGGGCGTATAGTGGGCATGCGGGAGGCCGGGTGGACGTACCGCCGAATTGCTCAACATGTGGGGCATGAGGTCTCCACAGTACATCGATGTTATCGCCAGTGGTCGGCGGAAGGTGCACGTGCCCGTCGACCTGGGACCGGACCGCAGCGACGCACGGATGCACGCCAAGACCGTAGGATCCTACGCAGTGCCGTAGGGGACCGCACCGCCACTTCCCAGCAAATTAGGGACACTGTTGCTCCTGGGGTATCGGCGAGGACCATTCGCAACCGTCTCCATGAAGCTGGGCTACGGTCCCGCACACCGTTAGGCCGTCTTCCGCTCACGCCCCAACATCGTGCAGCCCGCCTCCAGTGGTGTCGCGACAGGCGTGAATGGAGGGACGAATGGAGACGTGTCGTCTTCAGCGATGAGAGTCGCTTCTGCCTTGGTGCCAATGATGGTCGTATGCGTGTTTGGCGCCGTGCAGGTGAGCGCCACAATCAGGACTGCATACGACCGAGGCACACAGGGCCAACACCCGACATCATGGTGTGGGGAGCGATCTCCTACACTGGCCGTACACCACTGGTGATCGTCGAGGGGACACTGAATAGTGCACGGTACATCCCAACCGTCGTCGAACCCATCGTTCTGCCATTCCTAGACCGGCAAGGGAACTTGCTGTTCCAACAGGACAATGCACGTCCGCATGTATCCCGTGCCACCCAACGTGCTCTAGAAGGTGTAAGTCAACTACCCTGGCCAGCAAGATCTCCGGATCTGTCCCCCATTGAGCATGTTTGGGACTGGATGAAGCGTCGCCTCACGCGATCTGCACGTCCAGCACGAACGCTGGTCCAACTGAGGCGCCAGGTGGAAATGGCATGGCAAGCCGTTCCACAGGACTACATCCAGCATCTCTACGATCGTCTCCATGGGAGAATAGCAGCCTGCATTGCTGCGGAAGGTGGATATACACTGTACTAGTGCCGACATTGTGCATGCTCTGTTGCCTGTGGTTCTGTCAGTGTGATCATGTGATGTATCTGACCCCAGGAATGTGTCAATAAAGTTTCCCCTTCCTGGGACAGTGAATTCACGGTGTTCTTATTTCCATTTCCAGGAGTGTATGTAGGTGTAACATTGCAAAGGGATATGAAACGGACCGAGCGCGTGAGGGCGGTGGTGAGGAAGAAGAATGGTCGACTTCGCTTTATTGGGAGAAACCTAGAAAAGTTTAGCTCGTCTATAAAGTAGGCCACGTGTTAGAAACACGAGCGACACATTCTCAAGTACTAATCGAGAGGTTTTGATCCCTACCAGGTCAGATTAGAGGAAGACATCGAAATAGTTCACAGGCTGCTGCTAGATATTTTACCGGTAGGTTGAATACTAACGCGAATTCTTTACAGACGAATGGAAAAACTGGTAGAAGCGGATCTCGGGGAAGATCAGTTTGGATTCCGTAGAAATATTGGAACACGTGAGGCAATACTGACCTTACGACTTATCTTAGAAGAAAGATGAAGAAAAGGCAAACCTACGTTTCTAGCATTTGTAGACTTAGAGAAAGCTTTTGACAACGTTAACTGGAATACTCTCTTTCAAATTCTGATGGTGGCAGGGGTAAAATACAGGGAGCGAAAGGCTATTTACAATTTGTACAGAAACCAGATGGCAGTTATAAGAGTCGAGGGGCATGAAAGGGAAGCAGTGCTTGGGAAAGGAGTGAGACAGGGTTGTAGCCTCTCCCCGATGTTATTCAATCTGTATATTGAGCAAGCAGTAAAGGAAACAAAAGAAAAATTCGGAGTAGGTATTAAAATCCATGGAGAAGAAATAAAAACTTCGAGGTTCGCCGATGACATTGTAATTCTGTCAGAGACAGCAAAGGACTTGGAAGAGCAGTTGAACGAAATGGACAGTGTCTCGAAAGGAGGATATAAGATGAACATCAACAAAAGCAAAACGAGGATAATGGAATGTAGTCAAATTAAATCGGGTGATGCTGAGGGAATTCGATTAGGAAATGAGACACTTAAAGTAGTAAAGGAGTTTTGCTATTTAGGGAGTAAAATAACTGATGATGGTCGAAGTAGAGAGGATATAAAATGTAGACTGGCAATGCCAAGGAAATCGTTTCTGAAGAAGGGAAATTTGTTAACATCGAGTATAGATTTAAGTGTCAGGAAGTCGTTTCTGAAAGTATTTGTATGGAGTGTAGCCATGTATGGAAGTGAAACATGGACGATAACCAGTTTGGACAAGAAGAGAATAGAACCTTTCGAAATGTGGTGCTACAGAAGAATGCTGAAGATAAGGTGGATAGATCACGTAACTAATGAGGAGGTATTGAATAGGATTGGGGAGAAGAGAAGTTTGTGGCACAACTTGACTAGAAGAAGGGATCGGTTGGTAGGACATGTTTTGAGGCATCGAGAGATCACAAATTTAGCATTGGAGGGCACCGTGGAGGGTAAAAATCGTAGAGGGAGACCAAGAGATGAATACACTAAGCAGATTCAGAAGGATGTAGGTTGCAGTAGGTACTGGGAGATGAAGAAGCTTGCACAGGATAGAGTAGCATGGAGAGCTGCATCAAACCAGTCTCAGGACTGAAGACCACAACAACAACAACAGGTTGAATCAACAGTCTACGTAGTATCACTGTAATGCTCCATGAACCCGAACAGGAATTCCTGAAGGAAAGAGGACATTCTTTCACAAACCGCTACTTAGGAAGTTAAGATAATCGGCATTTACAACAGACTGCAGTAGATCCTATTGCCATTAACATACCGCTCGCGTAAGTACTGCAAAGATAAGGCAAATCAGGCTCGTACGAAAGCACATGGACAGCCGTTTCTCTCTCGCTCCTTTTTAGAGAGGAGCGGGAAGGGAGTGACTGCTTACAAACCGTATGTAGTCTTACGAGACGTAAATGTAGAATCTCCATTATTTCTAAGGGCGAAAGTTACCATTTGCGGATATTATCTTTTGTTCTCCACAAGGTGAACGGGTTTGCCGCTTTCATATCGCACCGTGTTCATGTCACAGCACTGTCAGTAACAGGCTGTGCAGCGCATTTCTGGTGGTCATTGTTTCCGAGTCGACCTAGACACGTGTGACAGGCGCACTCTAAATTAACGAGGGCCGGGACAAGTGGAAGTGCGAATGACATTTCACTTAGGGGAGAGAGAAATTACAAAACCCTCCAAACCCTAGTGACATTCAGAATCTTCGTACGACAATTTACTGAACGTCCTGGATCCTTTCAGTATACTAATATTCTGCAGTTTCAGTAGGGGTGATAAATCACATGATTAGCATTCAGTGTACAGCCGGAAATAAACTGCCGGAAAAAAATTAGTAGCCGCGCGGGATTAGCCGAGCAGTCTACGGCGCTGGAGTCATGGACTGTGCTGCTGGTCCCGGCGGAGGTTAGAGTCCTCCCTCGGGCATGGGTGCGTGTGTTTGTCTTTAGGGTAATTTAGGTTAAGTAGTGTGTAAGCTTAGGGACTGATGAACTTAGAAGTTAAGTCCCATAAGATTTCACACACATTTGAACATTTTTGAAAAACATTAGTAGACCCTACTAGAGGTTTCAGAGTCACTCAAGATTTATTGTTGCAAAGTGCATATGGAGTACATGAAATGATTACATTTCCAGGTGAATCGCAGAAGTTGATTTGTGGTACCAGGTGTCGAACAAGCACCCATATTAATACATGGTGTATCCTCCACGGGTGGAATACAGGCGAGGACTGGCATCCAGTCGATCGTACATATGGCGAATACTGTACTGCGATCCGCTTTTCCACCCCTGCTCGACCTGTTCACGTACTACTGTGAGTGTCGCTGGTTGACGAGTCGCACGAGTAACTCTTCGTCCCGTCGACTGGAGCAAGTCCAGAGATCGTGTGGTCAGAGAAGTTGCAGCACGTCTTGCAGAGCACCTTGAGTTTCACGGGCGATGTGTGACGAGCATTATCCTGTTGTAACAATACATCACCTTGCAAGATCCCCTCGCTTCTAAACTGATGCTGTTATTACTCAGGTTACCTGCGAGTCCGTAGGGGGTGGTATATGTGATGTACAGTATAAATGGTCAGCATTTCCATCCGGAATTTGCGAGTGCAAGTCGGACCTTCCTCGATCCGGCTTGTTGGGTCGTGTTGTCGGATTTCCTCCTACCTGTGCCCGGTGCAGCTCTCGTAAATGTCGTCCCGTGCAGATTCTTCATTGGCGCATGGGATGTGTCTGTCGGTGGAAGCTGTTTATCTGAAATTGCTGTTGATCAACTTTGGGGTATCTATTTACTCGAAATTAACATTCAGAATGCCGCAATATCACTTTTATTCATTTTAGATCAATAATGAAACACTCATGTGACAAACTACTGGTAACCGAGAGCATGGCTACCATCGAACAAGACAGGAAGAGCTCTTAACGCCGACTGCCGACTTTGGCGCGCAGTCCGTATCTCTTACTAGTTTCGTCACAGTTAGTGGATTTCCGATCCAGTTCGTACTTACGAAGATATGCATTTGTTAATGAACGGGCGTGAATTTTAATGAGGCAAAATTATGATAGATAGTTTTAAACATCCAGAGGCTCCTCCTAGTATTCATGTTATCATAAATGACTTTAATTATTAAATATAAATAAACAACATCGGTGACTTTGGCGCCAAGATGGCGATAGTTCCCGTCATGTATATTGTGGTGTCTCCGCCAGACACAGACTAGGTGGTAGCCTTTAAATCGGCCGCGGTCCATTAGTATACGTCGGACCCGCGTGTCCCCACTGTCAGTGATTGCAGACCGAGCGCCGCCACACGGCAGGTCTAGAGAGACGTCCTAGCAATCGGCCCAGTTGTACAGCCGACTTTGCTAGGAAAGGTTCACTGACAAATACGCTCTCATTTTCCGAGACGATAGTTATCATAGCCTTCAGCTACGTCATTTGCTACGACCTAGCAAGGCGCCATTACCAGTTTATATTGAGATTGTTTTATGTATCATCAAGAGCGATGTTCTTCAATTATGGATTAAAGTTAAGTATTCCAAGATCTTCGTACTTTGTTTGCAATTCTCAAGACATTGTCCTGTTTCAGACCTCACGCCAGTCTGCGTGAGCTTAAACGCGTGCCTTTCGACTACCTCCGAGTGGCTTGGTTGTCTTGCCAAGTCACTACATATACACTCCTGGAAATTGAAATAAGAACACCGTGAATTCATTGTCCCAGGAAGGGGAAACTTTATTGACACATTCCTGGGGTCAGATACATCCCATGATCACACTGACAGAACCACAGGCACATAGACACAGGCAACAGAGCATGCACAATGTCGGCACTAGTACAGTGTATATCCACCTTTCGCAGCAATGCAGGCTGCTATTCTCCCATGGAGACGATCGTAGAGATGCTGGATGTAGTCCTGTGGAACGGCTTGCCATGCCATTTCCACCTGGCGCCTCAGTTGGACCAGCGTTCGTGCTGGACGTGCAGACCGCGTGAGACGACGCTTCAACCAGTCCCAAACATGCTCAATGGGGGACAGATCCGGAGACCTTGCTGGCCAGGGTAGTTGACTTACACCTTCTAGAGTACGTTGGGTGGCACGGGATACATGCGGACGTGCATTGTCCTGTTGGAACAGCAAGTTCCCTTGCCGGTCTAGGAATGGCAGAACGATGGATTCGACGACGGTTTGGATGTACCGTGCACTATTCAGTGTCCCCTCGACGATCACCAGTGGTGTACGGCCAGTGTAGGAGATCGCTCCCCACACCATGATGCCGGGTGTTGGCCCTGTGTGCCTCGGTCGTATGCAGTCCTGATAGTGGCGCTCACCTGCACGGCGCCAAACACGCATACGACCATCATTGGCACCAAGGCAGAAGCGACTCTCATCGCTGAAGACGACCCGTCTCCATTCGTCCCTCCATTCACGCCTGTCGCGACACCACTGGAGGCGGGCTGCACGATGTTGGGGCGTGAGCGGAAGACGGCCTAACGGTGTGCGGGAGCGTAGCCCAGCTTCATGGAGACGGTTGCGAATGGTCCTCGCCGATACCCCAGGAGCAACAGTGTCCCTAATTTGCTGGGAAGTGGCGGTGCGGTCCCCTACGGCACTGCGTAGGATCCTACGGTCTTGGCGTGCATCCGTGCGTCGCTGCGGTCCGGTCCCAGGTCGACGGGCACGTGCACCTTCCGCCGACCACTGGCGACAACATCGATGTACTGTGGAGACCTCACGCCCCACGTGTTGAGCAATTCGGCGGTACGTCCACCCGGCCTCCCGCATGCCCACTATACGCCCTCGCTCAAAGTCCGTCAACTGCACATACGGTTCACGTCCACGCTGTCGCGGCATGCTACCAGTGTTAAAGACTGCGATGGAGCTCCGTATGCTACGGCAAACTGGCTGACACTGACGGCGGCGGTGCACAAATGCTGCGCAGCTAGCGCCATTCGACGGCCAACACCGCGGTTCCTGGTGTGTCCGCTGTGCCGTGCGTGTGATCATTGCTTGTACAGCCCTCTCGCAGTGTACGGAGCAAGTATGGTGGGTCTGACACACCGGTGTCAATGTGTTCTTTTTTCCATTTCCAGGAGTGTATTTCCCAGGCTGACGCGTGTTGCTACGGCGAGCGCCGAGCCCCACCCCACTACGCGCGAAATATGGTCGCATGGTCACCTAGGCAGCCAGCGTGGGAAATGCTCTGCGACTCATGGCCGGCTACGGACTACAGCACTTTCTAACTATCGTGAATACATCAAGAAGAGACAATAATTTACTAAAACTGGTAACAATGTCTTCCTCACGTAAGAGGCACCTTACAAACTTCCTGTTGCAAGAACGGCAAAAGATGGGTCCAAAAGCGATCTGTATGTACCAAGTGGTGGTAAAGTCCCCTCCAGAAGCACCAAAGGTGAACGAGGGCTGTAGCTTATTGCACCTCAGACCATAAGTCCTGGGATGGGGCCAGTGTGACTTGGACGAATGCACTGTACGAGACAGCGCTCACCAGATGTACGTCGTAAAAGCAGTGATCATTACCTGTGTGCAGGCAGAACGTACTTTTAACGCTAAAGACCACGACGCGCCATTCCACCTACTAAGTGATCCTCTGTCTGCACTAGTCGAGCTATGTACACTACTGGTCATTAAAATTGCTACACCAATAAGAAATGCAGATGATAAACGGGTATTCATTAGACAAATATATTATACTAGAACTGACATGTGATTACATTTTCATGCAATTTTGGTGCATAGATCCTGAGAAATCAGTACCGAGAACAACCACCTCTGGCAGTAATAACGGTCTTGATACGCCTGGGCATTGAGTCAAACAGAGCTCGGATGGCGTGTACAGGTACAGCTGCCCATGCAGCTTCAACACGATACCACAGTTCATCAAGAGTAGTGACTGGCGTATTGTGACGAGCCAGTTGCTCGGCCACCATTGACCAGACGTTTTCAATTGGTGAGAGATCCGGAGGATGTGCTGGCCAGGACAGCAGTCAAAAATTTTCTGTATCCAGAAAGGCCGTACAGGACCTGCAATATGCGGTCGTGCATTATCCTGCTGAAATGTAGGGTTTCGCAGGGATCGAATGAAGGATAGACCCACGGGTCGTAACACATCTGAAATGTAACGTCCACTGTTCAAAGTGCCGTCAACGCGAACAAGAGGTGACCGAGACGTGTAACCAATGGCACCCCATACCATCACACCTGGTGACACGCCAGTATGACGATGACGAATACACGCTTCCAATGTGCGTTCACCGCGAAGCCTCCAAACACGGATGCGACCATCATGGTGCTGTAAACGGAACCGGGATTCATCCGAAAAAATGACGTTTTGCCATTCGTGCACCCAGGTTCGTCGTTGAGTACACCATCGCAGGCGCTCCTGTCTGTGATGCAGCGTCAAGGGTAACCGCAGCCATGGTCTCCGAGCTGATAGTCCATGCCGCTGCAAACGTCGTCGAACTGTTCGTGCAGATGGTTGTTGTCTTGCAAACGTCCTCATCTGTTGACTCAGGGATCGAGACGTGGCTGCACGATCCGTTACAGCCATGCGGATAAGATGCCTGTCATCTCGACTGCTAGTGATACGAGGCCGTTGGGATCAAGCACGGCGTTCCGTATTACCCTCCTGATCCCACCGATTCCATATTCTGTCAGCACGTTGTAGGTGTCGCCATCGGCGCCAACCTTATGTGAATGCTCTGAAAAGCTAATAATTTGCATATTACAGCATCTTCTTCCTGTCGGTCAAATTTCGCGTCTGTAGCACGTCATCTTTGTGGTGTAGCCATTTTAATGGCCAGTAGTGTATGTCAATACTTTGCATGAGTAAAAGACAGGCCAAAGGTGTGCGTGTCCGTAGTCCCACTGCTAATAACCGGTTGGCAACAGTGCGTGTTCACGAAATTTGCGGGAATAGCTGATGTCAGATAGTATCATGTTTCCATTCAATTCGAATATAATTTCTGTAAGTTTGTTACAATTTGTATACATTTCTTTAAATTTCTTTAAATTTGTATAAATTTCTTTAAATTTGTATAAATTTATTATATACCTACAGCATGAGTGTTGTGTTGCCACCACAAGAGGCTTAGATATCAGGGTCTTAATAGCTGTATTACATGCACTGGACATAAGTCTTTGGCTCTGAGCACTATGGGACTCAACTGCTGTGGTCATCAGTCCCCTAGAACTTAGAACTACTTAAACCTAACTAACCTAAGGACATCACACACATCCGTGCCCGAGGCAGGGTTCGAACCTGCGACCGTAGCAGTCACGCGGTTCCAGACTGAAGCGCCTAGAACAGCACGGCTACACCGGCCGGCATAAGTCTTTATTTAAACAATTAACCATCAAATGTGTGCCATCCTATTGGAAAATGTGCTTGAATTTTGCTGAAGGGAGGGGGCTATTATGGTGAGGGGGCTATTATGGTGGGTTGCTAGAGAGTGGAGGGAGTGTATTTATTTTTATGAACAATTTATTTAGCTACGGATTTCACCTAATTCATTTATTACGCTGATGCAAAACACTCACCATAACGTGCTTAGTCACAATATGCAGTTTACAAACCTCAAAACTACTCCTAAATGACGGCCGGAGTGGCCGAGCGGTTCTAGGCGCTAAAGCCTGGTACCGCGCGGCCGCTACGGTCGCAGATTCGAATCCTGCCTAGGGCATCGATGTGTGTGATGTCCTTAGGTTAGTTAGGTTTAAGTAGTTCTCAGTTCTAGGGGACTGAAGACGTCAGACGTTAAGTACTATAGTGCTCACAGGCATTTTACTCCTAAATAATAATACATTACACTGATGTGCTGAGACGTAACAACTCGTAAATTACGAAGTCACACAGTGGTTAGCACACTAAACTCGCATTCGGGAGGACGACAGTTCAGTCTTGCGGTCGGCCCCATCGTGATTTAGGTTTTCCGTGATTTCACTAAATCGCTCCAGGCAAATGCCGGGATGGTTCCTTTGAAAGGGCACGGCTGATTTCCTTCCTCGTCCTTCCCTAATCCGATGAGATCAATGACCTCGCTGTCTGGTCTTCTCACTCAAACAACACACTCCTAAATCACCGAAATAATCCAGTACATACCATGCAACGTGCAATCTACTCGTGGATCACCGAAATAATGCATGCAAACACGCTCACAACGCTTAATCACCCGAAAATAATTCATTGCACAAACACTCACTGCAAGTAAAAAGCCCAACTTATCAACCACTCGAACCCTGATTATACTTGGTGGAAAGCCTAAGTGCACCCCAAGTCCCCCACTAACGCATGGAAACTGTCCAGATGCAGGAGAGGAAGGTTAGGTTAGTGTACTTTGTTTTGCTCGGGAAACTGACGCAAATATCCATCCTAATTACATAATTAATCACAAAGATAGCTCCTAATGACACAATTATATGCACAGCGCTGCATAAGGACGGCTTAAAATCGCAAAAATAACTATACAACTCACCTTATCCTGCTTTAATTACACAACTATACGTATAGTACTGCACAAGAACGGCAGTACTCCACAAAAACTGACTACTCGTGTTATCCTGTTTGGGAAAAAAATTATACAGCACGAAACCAGTGACAAAAACACTCAAACTCTACCCTACACCTACAAGCTAGGGGAAAGACATTTAACTGCTGTTCGACAGAGAGGAGTTTAAAAAGTCTATTAGCTCCAAGCATATACCATCTATGCCTGTTTGACGTCGAAGTTCACTACACACGCCTACTAAAAAATCACCCTAACCGAAGCCAGTGGGAGATCCTCGTCCTAAAAGACTACCTTCTCATCCATTTACAACCACTAACTATGAGATCGCCAACAGTCTCATGGCACTTGCCTCGACGAAATGGTTCACCGCGGAAGTCCTGCTTTCCCTCCAAATGCATCCTGTTCCTCTAAAACTGTACTGACCTAATGGCTAAGAAGCACCACTGTCACAGGCCCCAGACTTGTTCGACGTCACGTAGTACGCTCGAGCAGGGCCCGACGAGAGCCACCATTCAGCGTTCGATTATTATTTTTTATCATCAACTTCGTTCCTATAATAAAGCAAAACATTTTCGATCACAATACGTCCTATTTTTCACGGAAATAGACTAATTCCAGTTTTATGACCAAAAAACTATATAGTTTTTCACGTTAGACTTAGAAACTTATCACCTCTGCAAACACATTTACGTCTAAACCGATATTTCCACTCACGAATACAGATTTCTGTCATTTAGCAGATTCCCAATCACGCCCTATAATTTACAAAGTCAAATAACGTCTTTCTTACATCTAGACAACCGACAAACGTGTCTTACACCTGCTAGATGCACACACCACAATCTAACTCCTCTGATCAAAATAAGAAGTCAAATGCGAAGAAGCACTCGACCAAACAATTTACATGATAACGGAATAATGACCCAGCACAAACACACCTCCATATTCAATCTTGTCAAATTTCCACTTGATCACGAAAGCTTTCCAGCACATACTAAGTATTAGTTCGCTACTCGGTCGTCTAGACGACTACACGGTTAAGTCAAATATATTCCCGCATTGCAGCAGCCCTTTCCATTTCGATGCCTCCCCCCCCCCCCCCCCGCCATTAGCTGGAACCTTGAATCATTCCTACCACATGCCACGCATGGACAGAATCATCCTACCAAATCGAACACACACATATTGGATCGCTATACTTACAACTGAATGACATTCGACAGTGACCGAAGTATCCGAAATACACCCTGTTTACGGCTCTGGAAATAGAAATATCGGTACCATTCTTATCACTTGACATACTCTCCCCTTTGCTATCACAATAGAAACCGTCTTTACAACTGGACATAGTCATCTCCTTTACACATCTCAGAACACAACACATACTTTATAAACCAGATGCTAAGGAACGTGTTATGAAACTGGTATTTTCAACCCCATCAAGCCACCGTAGCTAGATATTTATCCAGTATTTGTAAAGCATGCCATGCCAGAGGTTCAGTGATATATCGACTGGGCTATAGGTGATGCTTGATTGAGAAGGATCAGAAACAGTGGATGATGTGCTAATTGAGGTCGTAAGAAATGTACATGAGCTTTTCAGATCTCTAGTGCTACGCTATCCGCTAGAAATGCAGTATCGGATTTTGAATCAAGTCCTCGCATTCAAGCACATACCTGCGTAGGATCCTATGGATAAGTCGTTTATTACAGCCACTAATGAATCATATTTCTAGCACTCTCATACCGCAAAAAGAGTCACCTTTCTCGAGCCGATCTGTTACAGTAAAATTCCGACCTCCTTTTAGTTAGCCCCCCGTGCAACTACTGCCATTTCTCCAGCTTTACGCATGTGATCGTTCCAATTTAAATCGAATCTTAGTAGTAGTCGGGGGAAAATATGTCTAACACCTTCTGCAACCCATGTAGAAACAAGCTAAGCAATGTTACTGCGACAGGACTGTGTTACAGGTACTACAGATCCACTTCCATTCACAGCTGTCATTCCTATTCTGTACCATACAACAGAGAAATATTACTAACTATAAAAGCTCCACTAACTTCACCCGGTAGAGAACTCGATAAGATTTTCACCGCCTCTCTCTCCTACCAGATATCGAAAACAAAATATCGCATGCGTGTAGGCATCGAGCACATGTGACGATGCTATTAAATATTCACTTTTCGATCAACTGCACACCTCAGTTTAAAGTTTCATCACATCTACCGTAGGGCGATGATCGTATCCCAAGGACTGTACTGTAAGTCGCAAGAGACACGCTCTGTGACCCTGTCTCGTTGTTTGAAACATTGATTTTTCTGCTCTAACACGCTTTGTACATCGTCAAACATTTTGTTTATTTTTCCTGCCACGACTTCGAGGTCTGTATAAGGTTCAAAACTGACATTAACACTTCCTCTCGCAGAAAACTAGACCTCTCACGGTGACGCGATTGACATCAGCTGATGACGCGAGTACCGCTACCCAAGATCGCGGGAGAGTGACGCGCCTCCGTGCCAAGATTACTCCATTCTTCCCTGCTTAGTGCCGAACACCTCCAATTCTGAATTCCAATTTTCCCTGTGTCCTATATGACACCTTCCTCTCACCTCAGCTTTGGTCTTCCAACTCTCCTGATTCCCTCAGGCAATGCGCTGAATATCTTCGTAATAATTATGTCATTTGATTCAGTGCATGTCCTGCTCATTCCTGCCATTTAATCTCAACGTAGCTGAGAATGTCTCTTCTTTATACAGATTCACATAATTCATAGTTGAATCTCTTCCTTCAGACACTGTTTACTTCTGGTGGCCCAAGGATTTGTCTCAAGATTTTTCTTTCAAATATACCCAGTTGCTTTACGTCAAATTTTATCATCCATATTTCAGCGCTGTATGCTACCAATGGCCTTACTAAACCTTTATACAACGTAAGTTTAGTATTTCAGATGTTTTTTGAGGCCATGATAGTACTTGTTAGCGGATAGTACTTGTTAGCGGATAGTACTTGTAGGGCGGACGTTTTTTGGATCTCAGACCCGACTTGTTCTTGTACTTATGATCTAAGATAAGTGAAACGCGTAATATCAAGCTTATACAGGGTGATTCAAAAAGAATACCACAACTTTAGGAATTTAAAACTCTGCAACGACAAAAGGCAGAGCTAAACACTATCTGTCGGCGAATTAAGGGAGCTATAAAGTTTCATTTAGTTGTACATTTGTTCGACTGAGGCGCTGTTGACTAGGCGTCAGCGTCAGCGTCAGTTGATGCTAAGATGGCGACCGCTCAACAGAAAGCTTTTGTGTTATTGAGTACGGCAGAAGTGAATCGACGACAGTTGTTCAGCGTGCATTTCGAACGAAGTGTGGTGTTAAACCTCCTGATAAGTGGTGTATTAAACGTTGGTATAAACAGTTTACAGAGAATGGGTGTTTGTGCAAAGGGAAAAGTTCTGGACGGCCGAGAACGAGTGATGAAAATGTAGCACGCATCCAGCAAGCATTTGTTCGCAGCCCAGGAAAATCGACTCGCAGAGCTAGCAGAGAGCTGCAAATTCCACAATCAACCAGATCGGCACTTACCTGTCCGTAACTACCTGAACGTCAACTACCCGAGGCGATGGATCGGCCGCCAGGCAGCCCGTGACAGAGCACTTCACCACTGGCCTCCAAGAAGCCCTGATCTTACCCCCTGAGATTTTTTCTTATGGGGGTATGTTAAGGATATGGTGTTTCGGCCACCTCTCCCAGCCACCATTGATGATTTGAGACGAGAAATAGCAGTAGCTATCCAAACTGTTACGCCTGATATGCTACAGAGAGTGTGGAACGAGTTGGAGTGTCGAGTTGATATTGCTCGAGTGTCTGGAGGGGGCCATATTGAACATCTCTGAACTTGTTTTTGAGTGAAAAAAAAACTTTTTAAATACTCTTTCTAATGATGTATAACAGAAGGTTACATTATGTTTCTTTCATTAAATACACATTTTTAAAGTTGTGGTATTCTTTTTGAATCACCCTGTATAAACCATTTTCTATGGATGGGGCTTATTTGGATAATCTTACTTAGTTACGGGCATATACTTAGGTCAAGACTCGTAAAGGCCTTTTTCAATGCTCTTCGCGTTCTTGCAGTTACATCTATATCATCTGCATATGCCAGCTATTGAACTGGAATCGTACAGGATAATTCCTCTTCATTTGATGCCCGCATTTATTATAACCTTTTCCAAGACTATATTAAACGGCAGGTAGTATAATGCATCCCCGCCTGCCGAAGTGGCCGAGCGGTTCTAGGCTCTTCAGTCTGGAACTGCGCGGCCGCTACGGTCGCAGGTTCGAATCCTGCCTCGGGCATGGATGTGTGTGATGTCCTTAGGTTAGTTAGGTTTAAGTAGTTCTAAGTTCTAGGGGACTGATGACCTCAGATGTTAAGTCCCATCGTGCTCAGAGCCATTTGAACCATTTTATAATGCATCCCCCTGTCGTATGCTATGTTTTATGGTCAAAGAACTTGATAATTCTATTTAAATTTGTCTCATGGTATTTTCCACAGTAGCTTCCACTAAGACAAATTTATCGCCAATATCTAATTCTTCCATTGCCATATACAGTTCCCCTCTGTCAATACTGTCTTAGGCTGATCTGAAGTCTATAAGGAGGTGAGACTGTATATACATCCCGAATTCTTTGCGTTTTTTTACTATTTGCCGTATCGTGAAGGTCTGGTCGATAGTAGATCCGCCAAGAACAGACCCACATTGTTAGTGACCAACTGCACTTCCTATATAGAGTATAAGACTATTAAAAATGATATTAGAAAATATTTTTTATACTGTAGGTAAAATGAAGATTTCACTGTAATTAGAGTACGATAAATGGTTATGGAGACGTATAACACCGTATAGATCAGCTGACACCACGCTGTTGAAGGTCTTATTTTCCTCTTTACCTACGATGATGCATGTATTATGCTCAGATGTGTCATAAGTTTGGACTGACCCTTTGCTTTGTCTTTGTCCTTTTTGTAAACTGTTTAGTAACAGTCATTTTCGGTACCCATAACAAACGTTTCTTATGCATCCCCTGTCTTAGTGCCATCTTGTAAGGTTTTTAGTATGTTTTAGGGTGTTCAAGGAAAGTGGCGTAAACTCTGTTTTCATTCGTTGTCACATTTCACATGTGTACTTGATATTTTTCAAACAGAGGTTTTTGATGGTCGATATGTTACGCCACAGTGGTTTCGAGTACAAATACTATGATCTTTATCGTAGATAAAGAGGAGACTTAAATGTCTTGAGGAAGATTTAACTATAAGAACTCTGATCATTAGTTGTCAGTAGTCTTGTCACTACAGTGAGCATTCTAAGCTAAGCTAGTGAGGAAGTTGGGTGTCGGCTGTGCGACTGAGCGGTTGGAAATAGCTTGCAGAGAACAGGGATAAAGATGCAGAGAAGAATGAATTTTAAATTATGACTTGGTAAAGAGTAATTTCGGAAGCGAAGTAGTTCAGGTGCAGTTGTTGCTGCATTACTTGCTTGCGCGTAATGGAGATGTGTTTGTAAGACGGGCAGTTGTAGTGAAATTCTTTCTGACTGGTTTGTATTAGCTTGTTCAATGTTCAGACGAGATTTAGTAAAGTTACGAGTTCCCATGGCTTTCCCTCATAGCTTATAGATTTTGCTACTCCTTTACCATTTTGGTAACTAATTTTTTGGCAGAGATGTATTTCTTATGAAAGATAACTTTTTTAACGATGACTGTAATAATCAGACAATGAGTTTGTTTTTGCAGTGAAGTTGTTTTAAGGTCAATTACTTTTTTCATTTAACAAGTTCAAATTAGAGAATTGTATCCTCAAGAAAATATTTTATTGTCTCATTATGTGTGTCGCCGCTCTGCTCGGAGCGGAACACAGCTGCACAACGTAAAAGCAAAGCATGATGTGTTTAGAACAGTTACACGCCCTTGCACTGCACAATATTTTCTTTCCTATTTATCTTGCAAGCTGCTGCGACGAATATTTTGTGATCATCACTTCTAGCAGTACCAAGTTTCCGTTGCCACAGGTAACCCACATGAAAATTTGTTATGGACAGTTATATTACAGTTAGCTTTGCTTTTCAGAATTTATTATCAGAGTCAGTTTAGGTGAAGTTTATTTCAGATTTCATTTCATAAGCGGATAGCTATTCTCAGAGTGAAGTGTTGCATTTGCGTGCATATTATTCTGGATCTGGAATTTTGTTCATTCAGATTTTGTACGTAAATTGTCTGAGCGTTTTTGTAGAAAATTCGATTGGTAATTTTATAAAGCATTTTCATTCTGTTAGGTTGTGTGTTAGAACTGCAAGTCCTGCTCTGTGACGTCATGCGTTGTAGCACTGCTCGCTGTACCGCCCAATACAGTTTGCTAATCACTTTAGCAAAGTTAATGAAAAATACAGTTACACAATTTTAGTTTTGGCTCCTCATTTACTAAATAGCGTTTCCACAATTACACCTCTTGCATGGTTCAGCATTACAACCCAGACATACACGAGTATCGAATATAGCAATTCAGATTAATCCATTTTCAGTTCACAAAAATAAACAAGTAGCGAAATTACATTACCCACCATGTGTGCAGGTACGTCTTAAATTTGGACTGTCCCTTTACTCCTACCTTTGGATCTTTGTTTGAACTATGTAGTAGCGGAAAGTGTTTTCCAGTATCTATAACACCTGTTTCTTCTACACTCCTGGAAATGGAAAAAAGAACACATTGACACCGGTGTGTCAGACCCACCATACTTGCTCCGGACACTGCGAGAGGGCTGTACAAGCAATGATCACACGCACGGCACAGCGGACACACCAGCAACCGCGGTGTTGGCCGTCGAATGGCGCTAGATGCGCAGCATTTGTGCACCGCCGCCGTCAGTGTCAGCCAGTTTGCCGTGGCATACGGAGCTCCACCGCAGTCTTTAACACTGGTAGCATGCCGCGACAGCGTGGACGTAAACCGTATGTGCAGTTGACGGACTTTGAGCGAGGGCGTATAGTGGGCATGCGGGAGGCCGGGTGGACGTACCGCCGAATTGCTCAACACGTGGGGCCTGAGGTCTCCATAGTACATCGATGTTGTCGCCAGTGGTCAGCGGAAGGTGCACGTGCCCGTCGACCTGGGACCGGACCGCAGCGACGCACGGATGCACGCCAAGACCGTAGGATCCTACGCAGTGCCGTAGGGGACCGCACCGCCACTTCCCAGCAAATTAGGGACACTGTTGCTCCTGGGGTATCGGCGAGGACCATTCGCAACCGTCTCCATGACGCTGGGCTACGGTCCCGCACACCGTTAGGCCGTCTTCCGCTCACGCCCCAACATCGTGCAGCCCGCCTCCAGTGGTGTCGCGACAGGCGTGAATGGAGGGACGAATGGAGACGTGTCGTCTTCAGCGATGAGAGTCGCTTCTGCCTTGGTGCCAATGATGGTCGTATGCGTGTTTGGCGCCGTGCAGGTGAGCGCCACAATCAGGACTGCATACGACCGAGGCACACAGGGCCAACACCCGGCATCATGGTGTGGGGAGCGATCTCCTACACTGGCCGTACACCACTGGTGATCGTCGAGGGGACACTGAATAGTGCACGGTACATCCAAACCGTCATCGAACCCATCGTTCTGCCATTCCTAGACCGGCAAGGGAACTTGCTGTTCCAACAGGACAATGCACGTCCGCATGTATCCCGTGCCACCCAACGTGCTCTAGAAGGTGTAAGTCAACTACCCTGGCCAGCAAGATCTCCGGATCTGTCCCCCATTGAGCATATTTGGGACTGGATGAAGCGTCGTCTCACGCGGTCTGCACGTCCAGCACGAACGCTGGTCCAACTGAGGCGCCAGGTGGAAATGGCATGGCAAGCCGTTCCACAGGACTACATCCAGCATCTCTACGATCGTCTCCATGGGAGAATAGCAGCCTGCATTGCTGCGAAAGGTGGATATACACTGTACTAGTGCCGACATTGTGCATGCTCTGTTGCCTGTGTCTATGTGCCTGTGGTTCTGTCAGTGTGATCATGTGATGTATCTGACCCCAGGAATGTGTCAATAAAGTTTCCCCTTCCTGGGACAATGAATTCACGGTGTTCTTATTTCAATTTCCAGGAGTGTATATCTCATTATGGCATTAGTTTCTAGCTGTACATTATTGTAATTTGCTTTATTCGTGGCAGAATAAACTCGATCTGTTGAGCCGCATATCGCATATACCTCCAGGTGTCGATCATATGTAATCAAAGTCCTGAAGCAGTGAACCATAATATACGAAAAAATGTGACATTTAAAATTTATCTGATAGCTTTTACGCCATTGACTAAATTGATATGTGTGCTATTAAATAAGTTTCTATTTCGTGTATACAACACTGTTTCGTGCTATTTTGTCTAAAACTGACATGGTGAGACCGTGGTTGTGTACAATTAATGTAGGTTAATTCTTATAAAGAAATCTGCAATCTTTGTGATAACTTCACATGTGGCACATTCTTTTTGGTTTGTTTGTGTTTGTGTGTGTATGTGTGTATGTGTGTGTGTGTGTGTGTGTGTGTGTGTGTGTGTGTGTGTGTGTGTGGTGCTTTGCACAATATGGTGATGTACAAATTACATAAGTGCTGGATATAATTTGGAATATTCGAAAAATACAATCCTGCAACTTCGCTACAAAATCGCGCGCAATTTTCGACGGCACCAACACACCAAGAATATTTCGCCACAGTGGAAAATAAAAATCGAAAATTGATGATTATGTAACGTGTATCTTGCAAATCATGTGAACAGCCGTTTGATGAAGAACTTGCCAGTTCGAAACCGGTTACGGCGCTGTTTACCTAAATAAATAGCAGTATTAATAGTGGCTGCTTGCTGTCTTCTTCTTTGTAAGAATTAACCTACATCAAAACTGTCTCGTATGGACTGAAGGTGTGGTCTATTTTCTGTATGTGTATTTCGTATAGTAAGTTGTCTGCCTGCTTAGCTGGGTGGTTACATGCTTGCCTCCCATGCACTGCGCCCCTGTTCGATTCCCGGCCGGGTCGGAGATTTTCTCCGTTCGTGCACTGGCTGTTGTGTTGTCCTCCTCATCATTTCATCATCAGTGGGCGCAAGTCGCCCAATGTGGCGCCGAATGAAGTACGACTTGAGCTTGGAGGCCGAACCCGGATGGGACATCCCCGCCAACAATTTCATATGATCATTTTCATTTTTATATAAGAAGTTAAAAACTTGATTGAGACTAATCATAAACGTGCACGTGTAAGATCGCGTTAAATATTCCTCCAATGTAGGAAATCGATTTTGCCATGTTGCCCATTGTCCCGATGAATGTACTGAAATATACGAATATGCACGTAACCACACTCACGATGAAGGCATATTAAAAACACAATACCTCCGAACCTATAAAATTTAAAGTTGTTTTACTCATTCATCAATTTCTGTGTTTGGTCGGCGTTCGCAGAATGCAGCAACTCCAATGGCCTTGTTATTTGCCTCCATACGGTCCTGTGTTGTGCAGGTTCGCTCCAGGGCATATGAGCGAGTGGCTCAGATCTTGAGTTGTTCCGCTTTCGCAAGACATTCTCCATCAGCTGCGTGGTCGGTTTGCAAGGAGGGACGACTGACTGATCTAGGAGGATTATTCAAAAGTTATATACACTGTAAGAAAGAAGTGAAGAAAATAATTTGCTTCACAAAATACCTTTCCAGGCTTTCAATATAATCTCCTTCCTCGATTACGGCATCTTCCCAACATTTTGGCACCTTCTGAATTCCGGACAGGGCACCTTCGTTGTTGCGCTGTCTGACTGCTCGCGTCGCCTCACAGGACGCTTCATCAGTTGTATCAACACGTTTTCCATTGTGGTGACTGAGACATCAGATCTGGCTCAGTAACTCTTATCCAGATTTCATCAAAGCAAGAATTCTGTTCAGAGACTGTTCTCCTTCTGTTCTGTAACGCCAAAGCAATTGTTCTGCGATTCGTCTGGACCTGCTTTCTGTTCTTCACTCATATCATACGAAACCCGTCTGACAGCAATTTTTCTCGAACCTTTTGGCCCCATATACATGGTGGTCCATTGATAGTGACCGGGCCAAATATCTCACGAAATAAGCATTAAACGAAAATACTACAAAGAGCGAAACTCGTCTAGCTTGAAGGGGGAAACCAGATGGCGCTATTGTTGGCCCTCTAGATGGCGCTACCATAGGTCAAACTGATGTCAACTGCGTTTTTTTTAAAATAGGAACCCGCATTTTTAATACATATTCGTGTAGTACATAAAGAAATATGAATGTTTTAGTTGGGCCACTTTTATCGCTTTGTTATAGATGGCCCTGTAATAGTCACAAACGTATAAGTACGTGGTATCACGTAACATTCAGCCAGTGCGAACGGTATTAGCTTCTTGATACATTACCCGTGTTAAAATGGACCGTTTAGCAATTGCGGAAAAGGTCGATATGGTGTTGATATATGGCTATTGTGATCGAAATGCCCAACGGGCGTGTGCTACGTATGCTGCTCGGTATCCTGGACATCATCCAAGTGTCCTAACCGTTCGCCGGATAATTACGTTATTTAAGGAAACAGGAAGTGTTCAGCCACATGTGAAACGTCAACCACGACCTGCAACAAATGATGATGCCCAAGTAGGTGTCTTAGCTGCTGTAGCGGCTAATCCACACATCTGTAGCAGACAAACTGCGCGAGAATAGGGAATCTCAAAAACGTCGGTGTTGAGAATGCTACATCAACATCGATTGCACCCGTACCATATTTCTGTGCACCAGGAATTGCATGGCGATGACTTTGAAAGTTGTGTACAGTTCTGCCACTGGGCACAAGAGAAATTACGGGGCAATGACAGATTTCTTGCACGTGTTCTATTTAGCGACGAAGCGTCATTCACCAACAGCGGTAACGTAAACCGGCATAATATGCAGTTTAGGGCAACGGAAAATCCACGATGGCTGCAACAAGTGGAACATCAGCGACCTTGGCGGGTTAATGTATGGTGTGGCATTATGGACGTATTGCTAAATGCATTGAGGTTGACGGACATTGAGCATTTATTGCATTAATGTGGTATTTACGGGTAATCACGCTGTAATAACATGCGTTCTCAAAAATGATAAGTTCACAAAGGTACATGTATCACATTGGAACAACGGAAATAAAATATCCAAACGTACCTACGTTCTGTATTTTAATTTAAAAAACGTACCTGTTACAACTGTTCGTCTAAAATTTTGCGAGCGATATGTTTGTGACTATTACAGCACCATCTATCACAAAGTGAAAAAAGTTGTCCAACTAAAACATTCATATGTAATAAAAAATGGGGGTTCCTATTTAAAAAAAAAAAAAACGCATTTGATATCCGTTTGACCTATGGCAGCGCCATCTAGCGGGTCAACCATAGCGCCATCTGATTTCCCCCTTCAAGCTAGAAAAGTTGCGTTCTTTGTAGTTTTTTTGTTTGACGCTGATTTCGTGAGATATTTGGCCCGTTCACGATCAATGGACCACCTTAATAATTACCACACAGGTTTTCCGTCGATACTCGCTGAAACTGTCGTTAACAATAACTTCAGAGTCCGTTGCAGTTGATGGCCGTCCACTTTGTTGCTTATCTCCACTGCTTACCCGACCTTCACAGGAACAAGTAGACCATCGTGATACTGCGGTACGATCCACTGCACTATTCCCACACATCTTTCTCAAACCTTTGTAAGTTTCCGTTGGGTTGTTTGCACGTACGGATTTTGATGCAGGAACGTTGGTCACAACATGTGATTCGACCTGACTCGGTTTCAGCTTCCGTTTTCAAAATGAATTACCCACGACACATATTCGACCGTCACGCCTAAAATCTCGCTCACAAATGACGTGCATTTCAACTTGACCATACCGCCGTACCAGTCGCGCTTGCGCGATGTGCTGGACTTTTGAACGACCTCCTTACCAACACATCAGGGGAGACTGCATCTGGTGACGCGGTTAGACCCCGTTGTTCCTTCCATTGATCGAGTCCTGGCGATGAAGCTCTCTTGAGATTTTTATCGATCGACTACAGCTTGGTGATCATGCAGTAGACACAGGGATCTCTGATCTACTTCGCTCTTTCCGCATCGGCAGCGAGGACCCTTCTGACAGCGCGCCCGATCTGTTCCAACAGTCTGGTACAGTTTGTCGACTAGAGTTGGTTTAATAAATCCCAACAAGATTCGGGCAGTCCTTGCTGACTGCAGTGTCAGGCTGCTTGGTGTGAGCAGATGCACTTCACCCAAGTGAGGCGCACTCTGCAGCTGATACATACAAAGAAAAAGCGTCGATTTGCAGTAGGGTTTCCGAACATATACTGTATTCGAACATTGTGAAGTACCTCGAAGAAAACGATTTATTGATATATTGTCAGCATGGATTCATAAAATATCGTTCTTCTGAAACACAACTAGGTCTTTATACTCATGAAGTAATAAGTGATATCGACAGGGGATGTCAAATTGATTCCATATTTTCAGATTTCCAGAACGTTTTAGACACCGTTCTTCACAAGCGTCTTCCAACCAAACTGCGCGCCTACGGAATATCGCCTCAGTTGTGCGACTGGATTCGTGATTTCCTGTCAGAAAGGTCACAGTTGGTAGTAACAGACGGAAAGTCATCGATTAAAACAAAAGTAATATCCGGCGTTCCCCAAGAATGTGTTATAGGCCCTCTATTGTTCCTGGTCTATATTAACGACATAGGAGACAATCTGTGTAGCCGTCTTAGATTGTTTGCAGATGATGCTGTCTTTTACCGTCTTGTAAAGTCATCAGATGATCAAAACGACTAGCAAAATGATTTAGATAAGTTATCTGTATGGTGCGAAAAGTGGCAGTTGACCCTGAATAAAGAAAAGTGTGAAGTTATTCACATGAGTACTAAACGAAATCAGCTAAATTTCGATTACGCGATAAGTCACACAAATCTGAGGGCTGTAAATTCAACTAAATACTTAGGGATCACAATTACAAATAACCTAAATTGGAACGATCACATAGATAATATTGTGGGTAGAGCAAACCAAAGACTGCGATTCATTGGCAGAACATTTAGAAGGTGCAACAGGTCTGTCAAAGAAAATGTTTACACTACGCTTGTCCGCCCTATTCTGGAATATTGGTGTGCGGTTTGGGATACGCATCAGGTGGGACTAACGGATGACATCGAAAAAGTACAAAAAAGGGCAGCTCGTTTTGTATTATCGGTAAATATGGGAGACAGTGTCACAGACACGATACGTGGATTGGAGTGGCAATCATTAAAACAAAGGCGTTTTTCGTTGGGACGGGATCCTCTCATGAAATTTCAGTCACCAGTTTTCTCCTCCGATTGCGAAAACATTCTGATGGCACCAACCTACATAGTGAGAAATGATCATCACGATAAAATAAGAGAAATCAGGGCTCGCACGGAAAAATTTAAGTGCTTGTTTTTCCCGCTCGCCGTTCTAGAATGGAACGGTAGAGAGACAGCATGAAGGTGGTTCATTGAACCCTCTGCCAGGCACTTTATTGTGAATAGCAGAGTAATCACGTAGATGTAGCAGAAGATCTCAGGTGCTGACTGAGAATTTGGTTGAAGTATTGTTCCTTGTACTGACCTTTGGATTGCTGTTATGGCAATGTTTCTTGAAGAACAGTGTACGGCCAGACGTAATATTTAGATACTGAATATCATAAACTTCCTTGTGGCTGAAAAGCTTACGTCCACGGATCATCACGATTTTGAAAAGCATCGCTGGTGTGAAACTCAGCTTGCCCTTTCCTCACATGATATACTGCGAATTATGGCTGAAGAGTAACAGGCAGATTCGATAATTTTTAATTTCCCAAAAGTATTTGACGCGGTGCCCCATTGCAGACAACTAACGAACGTACGAGCATCCGGAATAGGTTCCCAGATAAGTTATTGACTCGAAGACTTCATAAGTAATAAAATCTAGTAAGCTGATCTCGACAGCAAGCGTTCATCAGAGCCTCACGTAAGCGTGACAGCTCAGTGAATGTTTCCTCTACACATAAATGATCCGGCGGGCAGGATGGACAGCAATCTGCGGATGTTTGCTGATGACCCTATGGTGTACGGGAAAGTGTTGAAGTTGAATGACTGTACGAGGATAGAAGATGACTTAGACAAAATTTCTAGTTGGTGTGATGAGTGACAACTAGCTCTAAATGTAGAAAAATGTAAGTTAATGTGGATGAGAAGGGAAAACAAATCCGTGGTGTTTGGATATAGCATTATTAGTGTCATGTCTGACATAGCCACGTAGTTTAAATATAAAGTTGTAAAACGGAACGAGTACGTGAAGTTTCTGGTAGGGAAGGCGAATAGTCGCTTTCTTGGGAGAATTTAGGGAAAAGTGTGGTTCATCTGCAAAGGAGACCGCATATAGGACGCTACTCGCATTCTTGAATGTTTCTCGAGTGTCTGGGGTCCGCACCAGGTCGGATTATAGAAAGACATCGAAGCGTTTCTGAGACGGATTGCAACGACGAGAGCAACGGCATTTGCAAAGAGTTATCAGTGCTAACAGACAAACCAACACTGCGTTAAATAACCATAGAAATCACTATAAGACGTACGAAGAGCGTATCTTTGAACAACGTGCAAGTTTTACGGAGGTGCTTCGGGAACGCAAATGGGCATCCCTGGAACAAAGGCGACGTTCTTTTCGAAGAGCGCTATTGAAAAAAATTTAGAGAGCAGCTGTTAGAAGCTGACTGTAGAGTGAGTCTACTGACCCCAACATACATTTCGTATGTACGAAGATAATATACGGGACAATAGGTCTCATACGGAGGCATATAGTCGTTTTTCACTTTCTCTATTTTTGAATGGAATCCGCAAAGGAAATATCTAATAATGGTACAGGGTACCCTCCGCCATGCACCGTACTGTGTATTGCGGAGGATCTATGTGGATATAGATGGAGATGTACAGGTGCTGGACAGTATTTTACTAACATTTGTTTTTCGAATCGGTTTTCGGCTTACTGAGACGTTATTCTGATAATGTCCTTTAGAGACAGTACAGTAGCGTGTAGGAAACCAAACATTAGGAACAAAGATGCTGTCACCACGCACACAGAATCTTAGGTCATTACATTTGATGAGAAATATAAAATAGAGCGCTGGTCACTCGTGGTATAAACAAAACATTACATTACAGTGTTGAATTTCAATTTAGAAAATGAATAATATAACGCAGTACATAACGAAAAGGCACAAAATTAAAATATATTACCTGTGTAAATGTAATGCGAAAGGTAATAAGAAAGAAGAAGTAAAGTACCTATAATGACAATTCTGTAGTGGAGATGAATA